>NC_091472.1:311446413-311688913 GCF_036971445.1 Narcine bancroftii
GGGGGTGGGGGGGGGGGTGGGGAGGGAGTCTCTAGAGATCCTCTCTGCTGCTTTTATGGCCCTGTGGATTGACCTCCGATCCATTTCTCTGCATCAACTGTACCAATTATTTAAGGTTCAGTTAGACAGATTTTTACATAAAAAAAGGAATTAAGGGATATGGGGAAAAGGCAGGTGGGTGGAGTTGAATCAATGATCAGATCAGCCATGATCTTATTGAATGGCGGAGCAGGCTTGAGGGGCTGGATGGCCGACTCCTGCTCCTATTTCTTATGTTCACGCTGTGATGCAGCCTGCCAGGGCTTTCGCGATAGAGTTCCTGTAGAAGGCTGACAAGATGGCGGCCGGTAGCCTCGCCCATTTCAGTCTTCACAGATAGTGCAGTCGCTGTTGTGCCTTCCTGACAAGTGGGAAGATGTTGATTGTCCATGATAAGTCATTTGTTAAGTGGACTCCAAGGAACCTGGTGCTCTCCACTCTCTCCACTACCGAGTTATTGATGTGTAGTGGAGGTTGGTGGTTCCTGGTCCTCCTGAAGTCTGTGATCATCTCCTTCGCCTTGTCCATGTTGAGACTGCTGGAGGAGCTCAGCAGGTCTGAGCTCATCAGAATGGCTGATGTTTCAGGTCTTGAGGGGTTGAGATCTGTAACGTGGCCCATTTTGTTCCTCCCACTGATGCTGGAGCTCCTCCAGCAGATTGTTTCTTCAAAATTGATGCCATTCAGATAATGACCATTTTCCTCCTTTGGTTTCTGATGCATGGCAGGGCTTTGATCACAACTCTATAGCCTAGAAGTAAGCCATTTGGCCCATCTAGTCTGGGCTGAACTATTATTCTACTTTCTCTCATTGATCTACACCTGGACCATAGCCCTCCATACCCCTCCCATCCATGTCCCTGTCCAATTTTTTCTTAAATGTCAAAATCAAGCCTACATTTACCACTTCATGTAGCAACTCATTTCACATTTTTACCACCCTCTGCATGAAGAAGGGCTTCTTATGTTAGTACCATGGAACCATAGAACATTACATCACAGGAACAGGCCTCTTGGCCCATCTAGTCTGTGGTGAACTATAATTCTGCCTCCACTCCCACCACTCTCTGTGCAAAGAGGTTCCCCCTAAACTTTTCCCCTTTCACCCATAACCTATGTTCTCTGGATTGTATCTCTCCTACCCTCAGTGGAAAAACCCTATCTATATTTACACTGCCTTTATTCCTCATAGTTTTAAAAACCTCGATCAAATCTCCCCTCATTCTTTTACACTCCAAGGAATAAAGTCCTAACCTGTTTAACCTTCCCCTGAAGTTCAGGCAACATCCTAGTAAACTTCTCTGCACTCTTTCAATCTTAGAGATATCTTTCCTGTAGTTAGGTGATCAGAACTGCACACAATACTCCAAATCTGGCCTCACCAAATTCTTATACAAATTTAGCATAAAATCCCAACTCCTATATTCAAATGATTTATGAAGGCCAATATGCCAAAAACTCTCTTTGCAACCCTATTCTCCTGTGATTCTACTTTCAGGAAATTATATATCTGTATTCCCAGATCCCCCTGTTCCACCCCACTCTTCAGTGCCTGACCATTTACTGTGTATGTTCTTCAAAATGCAACACCTCACACTTGTCTGCATTAAATTCCATCTGCCATTTTGCAGCTGGTCCATATCCCTCGGCAAGTTTTGAAAACCTTCTTCACCGTCCGCAACACCTCCATTCTTGTGTCATATGAAAACACTTCACCTTTCACCATTAATCCTCTGTTTAAAAAGGGGTCTAGGTGTAGGCCCAGCAATTATAGGCCAGTAAATTTGAAATTGATGGTCATTAAACTAATAGAAAGTATTCTTTAAGAGGCAGGGATTGATCAAGGACACCCAACATGGGTTTGGGTGGAGACTGTCATGTTTGACAAATATTATTGAATTTTTTGAGGAGGTGACAAGGAAGGTTGATGATGATAGAGCAGTAGATGTCGTCTATATGAATTTCAGTAAGGCCTTCAATAAGGTTCCACATGGTAGGTTGGTAAGGAAGGTTCAGGCACTGGGCATTAATGTTGAGATAGTCAGATGGGTTCAACGGTGGCTAGAAGGTAGATGCCAGAGAATCATGGTGGATAACTGTCTGTCAGGATGGAGGCTGGTGATGAGTGGTGTGCCTCAGGGATCGGTGCTGGTTCCCTTGTTGTTTGTCATTTACATTAATGATTTGGATGATGGAGTGGTAAATTGGGTTAGTAAATATGCAGATGATACAAAAATAGGGGTAGATAGTGAAGATGGTTTTCATGGACTGCAGAGGGATTTGGACGGCTTAAATACCTGTTTAAATTTCCCCTCATTCTTCTACACTCCAAGGAATAAAGTCCTAACCTGTTTGACCTTTCCCTGAAGTTCATGCAACATCCTAGTAAACTTCTCTGCACTCTTTCAGTCTTATAGATATCTTTCCTGTAGTTAGGTGACCAAATCTGAGCACAATAGGCTGAATGATGGCAGATGGAGTTTAATACCGATAAGTTTGAAGTGTTTCATTTTGGGAAGAATAATCAAATCAGGACGTATGCAGTGAAAGGGAGGGGGGCATTGAGGAATGCAGAGGAACAGAGAGATCTTGGAATAACAGTTCATCGTTCTTTGAAAGTGGAATCTCATGTAGATAGGGTGGTGAAGAAGGCTTTTGGTATGCTGGCCTTTATAAATTAAAGTATAGAATATAGGAGTTGGGAGGTGATGTTGAGACTGTTTAAGACTTTGGAGAGGCCAAATTTGTAATACTATCCGTAGTTCTGGTCCCCAAATTATTGGAAGGGTATCAATAAGGTAGAGAGGGTGCAGAGAAGATTTACTAACATGTCGTCTGGATTACAGTATCTAGAATACGGAGAAAGATTGAGTAGACTGGGTCTTTATTCATTGGAGCGTAGAAGGTTGAGGGGGGATTTGATAAGAGGAAAATAAAATTATGAGGGGGATAGATAGAGTAGATGTGAATAGGCTCTTCCCCTTGAGGGTAGGTGAGATTGGAACGAGGAGTCATGAGTTAAGGTTAGGGGGGAAAAGTTTAGAAGTAACACGAGAGGGAACTTCTTCACTTAGAGTGGTGGCTGAGTGGAATGACCTTCCAGAAGAGGTGGCTGCAGCAGGGTCATTTTTTTATTTAAGAAAAAGTTGGATAGGTGCATGGATGTGAGGGCATTGGAGGCTTATGGGCAAGAAGCAGATAAGTGGGACTAGGGGAGATCACTTGAATCAGTACGGACTAGAGGGCCCGAGATGGCCTATTATAATTGTTATATGGTTACATGGTGAATCAATGCCCTTTTATCCTTGCCTCAGCTCATCTCAGTGCAAACGTCTGCTTGCATCTACCATAAGATTATAAAACATAAGAGCAGAAATTCAGCCCATTGAGTCCACCCCGCTATCTATTTTTCCACTCAGCCCCGCTGCCTGGCCTTCTCCCCATAACCTTTGATGACCTGGCTAATC
Source organism: Narcine bancroftii (assembly GCF_036971445.1). Classification (NCBI taxonomy): domain Eukaryota; kingdom Metazoa; phylum Chordata; class Chondrichthyes; order Torpediniformes; family Narcinidae; genus Narcine; species Narcine bancroftii. The sequence continues at coordinate 311,449,920 of NC_091472.1, forward strand.
AAGAACCTATTAATCTCTGCCTTAAATACACTCAATGACCCGGCCTTCACAACTACCTATGGCAATAAATTCCACAGATTCACCAACCTCTGGCGCATGAAATTCCTACACATCTTAGTTCTAAGCCGACGCCCTTCAATCCTGAAGTTGTGCCCTCTTGTCTAAGTCTCTTCCACCATGGGAAACAACCTTTCTACATCTACTCTGTCCTCGCCTTTCAACATTCCAAATAGTTCAATAAGAGCCCACCTCATTCTCCTAAATTTCAACAAATACAGTCCAAGAGCTGTCAAATCATCCTTGTATCACAATCATCCTTGTGAACCTCCTTTGAACCCTCTCCAACGTCCGCACATCCTCTCTTAAGTGAGGAGCCCAAAACTCTGTCTATACCCCTCATAATTTTACATATCTCTATCAACTCCCCCCAACCCACCGCCCCCCCCCCCCGATTCTCCAGGGAATAAAGTCCTAACCTATTGAACCTTTCCCTGTAACTCAGTTCCTGCAGTCCTTGCAACATGTTCTCTGCACACTTTCAATCTTCTAGATATCTCTCATGATTATGTGTTTTGGACCAAACATCATGGACAGAACTTAAATAAAAGTTTGCAACCAGGACATTGCATGGAAGTAATTACTGAGGAAGAGAGACATGGGAAAGAGAGAGAGAGAGAGGGAGGGAGAGAAAACACTCCACATCTAATCTCTCGAAACCACTGTTGTATATCAAGAGCATTGTGTTTGCAAACTGGTGTGTGATGAATTATACTGGTGGTCCAACTGGAGTGACACATCAGTCTCTTTTTCTAGTGCTCTGGCTGAAGGTCAAACATGAAAATAGCATTTTCCATTGTTCCAATGTCTAGGAAGAAGGGAAAATTGATCCTATGAACAATGGACTCGGAATTCTGCACAGAAAGCTTTTTGACTCATGCGAACATTTGCAAGGCAATGGGTAGCTGAGCTGGCAGCGTTTGTGCTCATTCTGCACTTACCATGGGTGAATGGGCAGGATTATAAAAGGGAGTTCGCCTGCCTGGAGCAGCTCCACAGCGACCGCTCCGGATCCAGCCACCGCAGTCAGGTAAGACCCATGATCGCCTCTCACGCACACCAGAGTTTGTGACCCTTCAGAGATTGTGGTCTGGGTTACATTGTCACCGGTCGACAAGAGAGCACGAGGACCTTACTCCGCAAGTTTAAAGCTGAGAAGTGCAGAGTGACGCAATCTGAGAGCAAGAATGAGGTATGCAAAATGATTCCAATATTAAACAGGGTGCAGGAATTAGAGAAACACCGGAGAACGGCAGATGATGGAGCAAAGGGCTGGAGGAACTTAGAGGGTCATCAGTGGGAGAAAACAAATGGCCATCATTTTGGATTGGAACCCTTCATCAGGATCAGATGAAGTCTCGATGAAGAGCTCTGGGTCAGAAGGTTGACGATTAATTTTGTGGGTTGAGTCAATGGTTTGTGGGATGGCAGATTTCAAAGAAGCCTTGGAGACCAAGTGCAAGGAAGTTCTGATGAACTTTTATAAAATCATGATTAGGTTACAGCTGGAATGTTGCAACCATCCCTGGTCATTGTGGAAATAATTCTTGAGACGTCTTCCAGAGATGACATGCTACCAGGACTATTGATAAAGGCTGTAGTTCTTCTGAGAGCAGAGAAAGTTGGGAGGAGAAACTGGATAAGGATTTCAAGCAACAACTGGTTCAGGCATAGTCGTCAGAGGGAAGTTATTTCCATTGGACGATTGATTGTGGGGTGGGGGGGGGGCGTGATGGGCTCTTACGCATCTGTTTTCTTCGACCTTCTTGATCTTGGAGGTCTCAAGCTTGGAAGCAAACCTGACATCGTGTATGATTTAGTCTCACATGAGGAGAGTGAGGGGCGTAGGTAGATCCTGGAGTGAAACAGGAAAGTCTGCAGATGCTATAGTAAAAACGCAGAAATGCTGGAGGAGGTAAAGATATATAACCAATGTTTTGGGCCTGAGCCCTTCTTCAAGGTATGAGTACCAACTGAATTAAAAGGATGGGGAGAAGGGAAGAAAGGAAGGGGAGAAGCACAGTCCAACCAGACCAAAGGTGTTAATTGGATATGGATAGGACACAGGAGAGAGGGAAGGTGAGAATTGACTGAGGGAGGGGGTATGGTTTTGGGCACTGAAAACTGAACTGGAGGAAAGAAGGCAGAGAGAAAGGAGAGAGAGAGAGAGAGAGAGAGAGAGAGAGAGAGAGAGAGAGAGAGAGAGAGAGCTAGAAGAGAGGGAACATAAGGCCACACTTTCAGGTGGCCAAAGTCCTCGCTGTAAAGCCACATATTCAACCCCTATGTGGTTGTTGGGAGGGCACCTGAAAGTGGAGAACCTTGCCAGGAGGAGCACTTACCTAACCCTCCTCCTGTAGGTAGGTCCTCTGGCTCCGAGAATCCCCTGTTGCCCCTGAAAGCAGCAGTGGGACAACGGCCACAGTCCACTGGAGCCGGTGTTCACTCAGATGTGGCTCTCCTTCAGCCGGCACGTTCAGGTGACAGAAAGGCGTCTTCTCCGCGGCCACCTGAATATCTCAGCTGCACTCCCCCAGCCATGTCTGCAGGCGCATTATCTGCGTCCAAGCACCTGAAAGTGGCTATTGAGAAATATGTGGCAAGGGGTTACTGCCAGATTCTGGAGACATCAACGTTAATGCCATACAGTTGGAGGATGCCCAGATGGAATATTCCTCCAATTTGCAGTGGTCTCAGTGTGGCAGTGCATGAGACCATGGACAGACATGTCGACAAGGGAATAGGGTGGGAAATTGAAATTGGTGGCCACTGGGAGATCCAAGTCAATGCATCAGAGCCAGGAGACAATGCAGATAAAGGCATAATGAACAGAATGGTGTGATGAATCCAGGAAGATCACTGGAGATCTCTCCTCAGTATGAATGGAAATTGACTTGCCTTATTGCCGTTACAGTACGATTCAAGATGACAACTCAACGAATGGATGTCATGGGACAGTGGAAGATCACTGTCTGGGAAGAGCAGAACTTCCAGGGAAAACATTGCGAGTTTAAGCTGGAATGCCCTAACATCATGGAGCGAGGATTCAACAAGATCCGATCCATCAAGGTTGAATGTGGACCGTAAGCACACAATCTTTAAGCTCAATTCCCAGGGCACTGCTTTCCCCCAACTCAGCCCATCCTTCACAGTAAGACCCCTATCCACTGGTAGGGTAGAGAACATGACAAGATTTTTGCTGGGTGCTCCGGTTTCCTCCCCCATTCCAAAGAGGATTAGAGGGTGAATTTGGGCAGCGTGGGCTCGTGGGCCAGATGTGCCTTAACCGTAAAATGACCATGCTGGAGAAACTCAGCAGTCCACGCAGCGTTCTTTATATAGGAACGATAAAGATACATCACCAACCTTTCAGGCCTGAGTCCTTCACCAAGCTATGAACAAGATCTAGGCAGGTGTCTGGATAAAATGGTGGTGTGGGGTGGAGAGGCAAGAGGAAGAACGTAGGCCCACAGGCAAGAGATTATGAGGGAAGGAGATAAGATACAAGATAGATAAGGGAGGGAGGGGTTTTCCCTGCTGTATCTCCAAAAATGTTTAAAATATTTATCTTTTCTTTCCTCCTGTAAAATACTTGCTAAAACTGATCCCCTTTGCTATCCTTGATAGCTCTAAAACAAATTAATTGACCTCAAAATTACTTTAGGACATTTTACTCATGGAGTCCTAAAGTATCAGTGTGGATACAGGCTCCTCGGCCCAACTTGCTCATGCTGTCCCACCTGCTTGCATTTGGCCCATCCTTTCCATTCATCGGTCCAATTTTCCCTTAAACGTTGCAATAGTACTGTTGCGGTCGCGTACTTAAGTGAGTCGGGAGTGGTGCCGGTCTCCGCTGTTGAGCTATCCAGGGAGATTCACGAAAGTAGTAATGAGCATGTACGGGTCAGAATGGTGGGGGGGGGGGTGGGTGTGCGCAGCTGCAGGGTTGCAGGAGGAGGAGATTAGGAGCCTCGCAGTCACCCGTATGGCAGAGATCCAATGAAAGGGGCAGGGAGGCTTGGTTGAGAGGTGTTTTATGGGAAGAAGAAGAGCGGGAGTGGCAGATAAGAATAAAGAGGGTCGATGCCACTTTTGTACAGAAGAATTTGCAGATGACACGAAGACTGGAGGTGTACCAGATAGCGAAGAAGGTTTTCAAAGCTTGCAGAGGGACCAGGACCAGCTGTAAAAATGGGCTGAAAGATGACAGATAGAATTTAATGCAGACAAGTGTGAGGTGTTGCATTTTGGAAGGACAAACCAAGAAAGGATGTACATGGTGAATGGTAGGGAAATGAAGTGTGCGATAGAACAGAGGGATCTGGGAATACAGATACATAATTCCCTGAAAGTGGCATCACAGGTGGACAGGGCTGTAAAGAGAGCTTTTGGCATACTGGCCTTCATAAATCAAAGTATTGAGTATAAGGAGTTGGGATGTTTTAATAAAATTGTATAAGATATTAGTGAGGCCAAATTTGGAGTATTGTGTGTAGTTTTGGTCACCTAGCTACAGGAAAGAGTGCAGAGAAGATTTACTAGGATGTTGCCAGAACTTCAGCAACTGAATGACTGGGAAAGGTTAAATAGGTTAGGACTTTGTTCCCTGGAGCGTAGAAGAATCAGGGAAGATTTGATAGAGGTATTTAAAATGATGAGGGGGACAGACAGAGTAAATGTAGGTCGGGTTTTTCCACTGAGGAGAGGTGAGATACCAACCAGAGGACAAGAGTGAAAGTGGAAAAGTTTAGCGGGAGCACGAGAGATATCTTCTTCACACAGAGAGTGGTGGGGGTATGGAATGAGCTGCCAGCTGAGCTGGTGAATGCAGGTTCAATGTTAACATTTAAGAGGAATTTGGAGAGGTACATGGATGGGAGGCTATGGACTGGGTGCAGGTCAGTGGGACTAGGCAAAAAAAAATGGTTCAGCACAGACTAGAAGGGCCAAACGGGCCTGTTTCTGTGCTATAGTGTTCTATGGTTCTAAGAACGAGTGAGTGTGTTCTTTTAATTGTGTGAAAATTGACTGAACCTGCCTCAACCACCTTAGCTGGCAGCCTGTTCCATACACCCAGCAGCTTCTGTGTAAAAAAATTACCCCTCAGGTTCCTGTTAAATCTCTCCACCCTCACCTTGAATCTCTGTCCACTGGTCACTGATTCCCCTACTCTGGGCAAAAGACTGCATCCACCTGATCTATTCCTGTCATGATTTTGTCCATCTCTGTGAGATCTCCCCTCACCCTCCTGCGTGCCAAGGAATAAAACCCCAGCCTGCTCCACCTCTCCCTGTAGCTCAGGCCCCGATCCCTGGCAGCATCCTCATCAATCTTCTCTGCAGCTTCTCCAACTTGACATCGTTCCTGCATCACGGTGACCAAATCGGAATGCAATTCTCCAAATGGGACCTCATCAACGTCTTGTGCACCTGACTCCTGATCTCCCAACACTTGTACAAAACGCTCTGACTGACGAAAGACAATGTGCGACAATAAAAGTGCTGCGTCAATGTAAGTTGTTGTCGCTCCCAGCTTCGTCCGGGCGGGAGGATAATTGAACGCTCTGTCTCTCCGTAGCTGGGCAGGTTACGAGTATCCGGAGTTCCAAGGGCAGCAGTTCATTCTGGAGAAGGGAGACTATCCCCGCTGGGAGGCGTGGAGTGGTAACAGCGGCTACAGGACTGAACATCTACTCTCCTTCCGCCCCATCAAATGTGCTGTAAGTCCTCTGGTACCTTCTCCCCTAACCCTCTGCCTCTAGCAGTTATGTAACCACCTTGCCTAATGATGGTCAAAATGTAGTGATGTTTAGAGATAATCGCCTCTGTGCAAAAGGTCGTTGAATTCCAGTTTACAAAATAACTGATTGCACAAACCTTTCCTTACTCCCTGGCACACAGAAAGCAAAACACCAAGGCTCAGGTAACAGTTTATAGCTTCCACAAGGCTTTAAATTTCAAGATTCAAGATTCTTTTACTGTCATGTAATAAAGAAAATGCAATATTTCATGAAATTTCCTTTACTCTATCATAAGGCAAAGATTTGCCATCAGCAGAAATTGCCTTATAGTCAGGGAAAGAGAAGAAAAAGATAGTGTCCTGCCCACCCCCCCCCCCCCACCCACCAGAGTCACTGAGGGTCCGTGGATTCACCTCCAGTGATCCTGCAGCCTCCACAGCCCCACAGTCTTCGGTCCAAACCTCTGACATGAGCAGGAAGCCTTCAGTGCCCTCGGCAACCTCTCGCGTGCTTGTCCCCGATACCTGGTACAGTTCTACAACAGGCCCTTCGGCCCACTCTGACCAAGCTAGACACATTTGCCTGTGTTCGGCCCATATCTCTCTAAACCTTTCGATAATAGAACACCCACCTACGGCCTGCGACGCTGTGCCAACCTATATAAACCTACTCAACAATCTATACCCGTAGTTTTCAAACTAATAGAACACCCACCTACGGCCTGCGACGCTGTGCCAACCTATATAAACCTACTCAACAATCTATACCCGTAGTTTTCAAACTTCTCCTTTCCACTCACATCCCACTTTAAGTATTCCCTATCCCATCGGTGTTCTGTGATTAGTAAGGGATTGCTTAAGGTGGGATGTGGGTGGGGAGGGAAGGTTGAGAATCACTGCTATAGACCCAATTGTTACTGAAATATTTGGCTTGAAAATAATTGTTATTGGCCCATTTCCTTTGGAGTTCTGCACATAACGAGTCAATGAGGGACGATTATAACAGTGGTTTTCAAACTTTTTCTTTCCACCCACATCCCACCTTAAGCAATCCCTTACTAATCACAGAGCACCGATGGCATAGGGATTGCTTAAAGTGGGCTGTGAGTGGAAAGAGAAAGGGTGAGAACCATTGATCTAAACCTTCCCTACCTCACACCCATTACCCTACATTTTCTCTCCTATCCATATACCTAAATGTCCTTTAAACATTATAAAGGTCCCCGCGTCTACCACCTCCCCGGCAGGTCATTCCATGTACCTAATGCCCTCTGCGTGAAGAAGGCTTCCCTTAGGTTCCCTTTAAATCATTCCCTCACACCTCATCTATGCTCCCTTGTCTACTCGGTTGGGGGGGGAGGGGGAAAGGCAACGACCCTACCTTTATCAATGTCCATCATGATTTTGTAAATCTCCATTAGGCCCTCACTCCACCTCCTGCACTCCAGGGATAAATATCCCAACCATTTCGGCCTACGAGTCCGTGCCACCCAGTTAACACCCCATTAACCGACACCCCCGGCATGGTTTTGGAGGAAACCCCACGCGGACACAGGGAGAACTCAGTGGCCTGACTGACGATGGCAAATGTTCCATATGCCTTCTTCCCCACCCTCTGCCTCATCCAATTAGGGTCCACACAACAACTGTTAATCTTGGTATAAAAGGCAGAGGATGAGATATGTGACATGCAGGATAATTTGAACTGGTGTACATCGAAATGTACCAGGGGTGTCGATTAGTTGGGTGTAAGTTGGGCGGCACAGGCTCATGGGTCGAAATGACCTGTTATCGTGCTGTATGTCTGAATTTAATTTTTTTAAAAATTAACGCACAGATACTACCACTCACCCACCACATAGCAGGGTCAATTCACACGGCATAAAAATTACCACTCACCCACCACATAGCAGGGTCAATTCACACGGCATAAAAACTTGAATATCTCTGGAACGTGGGAGGAATCCCACGAGCTCACAGGGAGGACGTTCAAAAACCCTAAGGCAGCACCCAAGGTTAGGATTGAACTCTGGACTCTGGGTGCTGTGAGCCAGTGGCTCTTCCACCTGCACCATTGTGCTGCAAGCATGACAAGATTCACGCATTGGGCAGCACATAAAGTTTGCAATATATTGTGTGTGAGAAAGTATACAGACTGGAGTACGTTACGGAATGTACATCAGAGAACATTACAGCACAGTATAGGCCCTCCAGCCTTGGTGTTTTTCCGACCTCTGTTAATCTACTCCACAAACAAATCTAACCCTTCCCTCCCTCACACCCATAACCCCTCTATTGTTCTTACATCCATGAGCCTGTCAAAAAGTCTTTTGAATGTCCCTATTGTATCAGCGTCCACCACCACTCTTGGCAATGCATTCCAGGCACCCACCATAAGTTATGATCAGAATTCAATGGCAACATGAACGAGCTCCATGGTGAAAGCTCTGAGATTAGACTCGTAATATCTGTAGTCCTTTAGAAACTTCGTCATATTTATAGAGATTCACTATGCAGTAATTCTTTCTCCACCCCCACCCCCACTCCCCCACCTCTCTCTCTCTCTCTCTCTCTCTCTCTCTCTCTCTCTCTCTCTCTCAGAGTCACAATGACAGCAAGATCACCCTGTATGAAAATGAGAACTTCCAGGGCCGCAAGTTTGAGCTTTGCGATGACTACCCTTCCCTGCAGGGTATGGGCTGGTGCAGCAAGGAGGTCGGTTCCATCAAGGTTCAGTCTGGAGCGTAAGTAACCAGCGGTTGTGGGGACAGTGTTGTCCATCCATTACCCCCCCACCACCAGGAGAGAGTGTGGTGATTTGACCAAGGGATTGATTGTGCATTCCACTCTGAGTGCAGGTATGGTCAACAAGGAAGCAACTGTGGTCTTCCACTTCAGTGGAGACAGCTTTGTGTTCTTGGCTTTCAGCAAGGAATCACATTTAGAGAATAGAACTTGGGGACATGGCCTCAAGATTCAGGCCAGTAGACATAAGACAAAGATTTGCTTCTCCTGGAGAATAGTGAATCTGCATATTCTTCAAGTTTTTTGAAAATTTAGACATACAGCACGGTAACCGACCGTTGCAGCCTATGAGCTACACCCCCGGCACATTTTTGAAGGGTGGGAGGAAACTGGAGCCCCCGGGGAAAACCCACGCAGACACAGGGAGAACGTACAAACTCTTTACAGACAGCGTGGGATCCGAACCCCAGTCCCGATCGCTGGCGCTGTAAAGGTGTTGCGCTAACTGCTATGCCAACCGTGTCAGAATGAGTAGAAACAGTCTCATTTAAGACACAGATGGATAGACTTTTGAAAAAATAGAGGAATTAAGGACAAAGGGAATAGGTCGGTCTGAGTCCACGGTCAGATCAGCCATGAATTTATTGAATGGCCGAGCAAACTCGACGGGCCAGATATTCCTATTTCTTATATAACCATATAACCGTTTACAGCACGGAAACAGGCCATGTCGGCCCTTCAAGTCCATACCGGTTCACTTGAACAACTCCACTAGCTCCTCCGCAAACTCCTGAGGAAGTAGAGGCTGTTCTTGTGTTGCATTTTGTTCAACTAAATGACTCTATGGGAATCAGGTTGCAGGTTTATTACTCAGTCATTTAGCACGATAATTATGCAGGCTATTCAGTAAACTCAGGCAAGCAGCTTTACAGCAGAAATCACCAGAAATTATTGTACTTCATCTAATTTGATTTAAATACAATCTGCTGGAGGCAGAAAAAAGGATGGTTGACGGTTCGGGCTGAAACCCTGAAGTCTCTCCCTGATGCTGGCCGATCTGGTGAATTCCTCCAATGGACTGGGTTTGGCTTCAGATTCCAGCATCTCCAATCTCCTGTGTGCCAACGGTTAGGTTTCCTTGTCCTCCATAGGGCGGGATCTGATGGTCCAGTGATCGGTGGCTGCTCTCTGTTCTGACAGATCCTTCTTTTCCCATCTGCCACACGTTCAAATATCCCTTCATCCTCCAAGGAGCTTTGATGTCAGTTACACAGCGCTAAACAATAATGATGGGGTGCGGTCCCATGATGGACAAGCTACTGAAGAATATTGAAAGGGGATGCCAGTTTCAATCTCAACGTGGGGAACTTAAACTTTGTTAGTTAACTAAATCAAACCTTAACGAGGAGGACGAGAAAGGCTGCAGATTCTGGAACAAAATCACTCTGCTGGAGGGTTGATCAACACTTCATGCTACTGAACTTCTCCAGCAGCTTCTATTTTGCTCAAATATTAAAAAGCAAGCTTCACCGATGTGAATCCGTGGAATTTGTGGCCACCGGCGGTTGTGGAGGCCAGGTCATTGGGTGCATTTAAGGCAGAGATCTCAGGTTATGGGGAGAAGGCCGGGCAGTGGGGCTGTGGGAGAATGGATCATCTCATGATTAAATGATAGGGTAGACTCAATAGGTTGAATGGCCTATTTCTGCTCCTATGTCTTATGGTCATATTTCTGGGTCTGGTCAGCTTGGGTTATGAGGAGAGATTGGATAGGCTGGCACTTTTTCGTCCTTGTAGCGTTGGAAGTGATCTATTAAAGATACATACAATCATGGGGAGGGAGCTAGATAAGGACAGTCTTGTTCCTATGGTAGAGGAATGTGAAACAAGAGGGCAGAAGTTGAAGGTGAAGAGGGAGGGGTATTCACCAATGACCTGTTATCCTGGGCTCTCTCCCTTCCCCTTCCTCCATACTACTCCTTCTTCTCCCGACCATTTTATTCAAGAACCTGCCTGTACCGAACAAAGGTCCATGTCCAAAGTCTTGGTGACCCTTTCCTTCCTGTGGACGCTGCGTGACCTGCTGAGTTTCTCCAGCATGTTTGTGCAAAATGTCCGATTCTGTCTCTATTATATTTACCTCTTTTTCCTTATTACTTATTTGTTTTTAAAATTTAAGCACCCAGAAACACCTCCATTTATTTCCCCAACGGGTTCTTGAGAAAGGTCTCCTGCAGCCATTCAGAATTGAACTAATTGATAGGTGTGGAGTCACATGGCTGGAAAAGGAAAGCAGATTTTCCTGATAAAGAGACAGCCATAATCACATGTAAAAGGCAAAAATTAGCTAGATGTTTCTGCAAGACAATTCTCATTATTGCAAAGGGTCCCAACCCAAAACTGGTCATTTTTGCCTGGCCAACTTTTCAATGCCCATCCAAGGACCACTTAGTTTCAAATTCCAGATTGTGGACGGAATTTAATTTCTGCACCTGCCTTAGTGGGTGCTGAACTCAGGTCTCTGCCTTACGGCTGGCACGGCTGTTGGCGCAGCTCTATTACAGTGCCAGAGACCCAGGTTCGAATCCGGTGCTGTCTGTAAGGAGATTGTATGTTCTTCCCGTGTCTGCATGGAATTTTTGTGGGTTTTCCGGTTCCCTTCCACCCTTCAAAAACACACGGGGGATGTAGGTTGATTGGGGTATTGGGGAGGCCTGGAAGGGCCTGTTGCCGTGCTGGGTCGAAATTAAAAAAGCACTTAACTTAAAATTATCAGAGAAATACACAATGCTGCAATGTTTCGGCTGTGAACCTTTGGTCACAACTAAGATGGAATTAGTGAAATTAAAGGTATAAAAGATGGAAGAAGCTGGGGCCCAGTAACTAGTTTAACCACTGTCCTGCCACATCCATATCCTTGGGGAAGGCCTTGTTACAAAGCATTCCCAAAGACACACAGGAGGCGGCACAGTTGACGCCGTAGCGGTTAGTGCAATGCCTTTACAGCGCCAGTGATTGGGGCCGGGGCCTGAATCTTGCGCTGTCTGTAAAGAGTTTGTAGGTTCTCCCCGTGTCTGCGTGGGTCTTCCCCGGGGGTGGGGGCTCCAATTTCAAAACATTTCAGGGCTGGAGGGTGTAAAATTGGACTTGTGGGCTGGAATGGCCTGTTATCATGCTGCATGTCTCGATTTAAAAAAATTCATTTTTTTTACAAAGTCAGCTCAAGAACACAGGAGCAGGAGTCGGCAATCTGACCAACGAGACTGCTCCACCATTCAAAGGATCTTGAGTGATCCGGCCATGGACTCAGCTCCACGTGCCCGCCTGTTTCCCCTCGCATGGGATTTTTCTGGGTTTTTCCTATTTTTCACAAATCTGTCTATCTGCATCTTAAGTACATTTAATGAAGGAGCCTCTACTGGTCCTTGGGGCGGAGAATTCCACACCCAAATCTTGAGGCTATGTCTCTTCGCCTGCCTGTGGAAACGTCTGCCCTGCTTCTCTCTCATTCAGTAGATCCTTTCTCAAAGCAAGAATGGTGGCACTGTGGGAGCCACTGTAACATTAGTGCTGCCCCTGGTGCGGACTCACAGAGAGTGGGGAGTGGAGGTACGGCGCACCCTCAGGGTCCAACTGTTTGCCATCAGCTCCGTACTGGCTCTGAACAGCCTGTTAAAGGAGCTGACGGTAGTTTTATTTAAGATCCCATGACCCAAGATGGCAGCGCCTATGGTTGGCAACAACCACAAGGGGTTGCAGATTCTAGGGAAACCAGAGGACTGGCGCAGGTCACCAGAAAACAGGGGTGACCAACCCCCCCCCCACCCACCCCGTCCCCCTCTGAGAAGGAGAAGCAGAGGACCAGTGAGGGGTTCTGCGACTAAAGGAACCACACAGGCAGCAGGCTGCTGGCGACTCGAGGCAAGGAACCCATGGAGGCTGCAGGCCGTCGAACATTGCTGTCAGGGGATTTGTGCCAGGCTCCGGACTGCTGGGGATTGGCTCAAAATTGGCTGAAAGGGTAGCAGGTACCGGAACTGGGATGCAAGAGAGTGGCGAGGGTTTTGAAATGTTCCTAATGTATCAGAAGTTAGCATGTGGAGCTCAGGTTTTGACTGGACTCTGTGTGGTGGCAGAGGCTGCAGGAGTGCTGGAAATGAATCGACGGTTGTTCGATGACTCTGAGGGAGATTCTCTTTTGCTTCTCTTTCTCTGAATGCGAGAGGAACTTCAGGCAATTTCTGCCGATGACGAATCTGTCTACCTTACAGCAGGCAAAAGCAATTTTGTGTAAAGTGATTCTGTTTTTATAACTTGACAATAAATTGAATCTTGAAAGGAATGCTGAATCTTCAAATTAAGAAGACCAGAACCGCACACAGTTTTCCAGGCACGGCTTCAGCAGGATCCTGTACGGTTGCCGCAGAACCTCCCTAATCCTAAACACAAGTCCTCTGGCTATGAAGGCAAATGTTCTATTTGCATTCTTGATTACCTGCCACATGTGCAAACTAACCTTTGTTGATTGATGCACAAATAAAATTTAGATTTTAATTTAGACATACAGCACAGTAACAATCCATTTTGGCCCATGTGTCCGTGCAGCCCAATTTACAGCCAATAAACCTACAATCCTCGGTACGTTTTGAATGGTGGGAGGAAACCGGATCCTGTGGGGATGCAGACATGGGGAGAATGTACAAACTCCTTACAGACAACGGGGGATTCAAACCCTGGACCCGACCGCTGGTCCTATAAAGGCGTGCGCTAACTGCTACGAGAACCATGCTGTCCCAGTAGTGGGGCCTGGAATAGATGATCAGGTGTGGTAGTCCTTCCCAAGTGGATGACATTACAATAAGCAACAATCATGTTCTTGCCTTTACAGTTGGGTTGGATACCAGTACCCAGGATACAGAGGTTATCAGTACATCTTTGAGAGGGACCGGCACAACGGTGAATTCAAGAACTACAATGAATACAGCACCCAGGCACACACCAACCAGCTGCAATCCATCCGCAGAGTCCAGCACTAGATGGGCGAAGTGGCCACCAACCATTTGGGAGGATTGTGGGGAGGAACAGGGGAAGGCAAATGACACTAACTGCCTGTGAAAAGGAACTGTACTGAATAATAAAACACATGCATCTTGCAAAATACTTTAGTTTGTTGATTCATAATCCTTCAAATACTTTGAACAGAGACGTGTTTATCCTGTGATGGGGTTAAATGAAGATGGACACCAAATGAGGAAAAACATGTGAGAGTCAAGAGCTGGAATGAGATCTTCTTAAGTGCTTATGTGATGGTGCTACGGAGATGGTGGTGGAGATGTTGGTGGTGATGGTGATGGAGATGGTGATGGTGGTGGTGGTGATGGTGGTGGTGGTGGTGGAGATGGTGGTGGTGGTGATGGTGGTAATGTTGGTGGTGATGGTGGTGGTGATGGAGATGGTGATGGTGGTGATGGTGGTGGTGGTGATGGTGGTGATGGTGGTGGTGGTGGTGGTGATGGTGGTGGTGATGGTGGTGGTGATGGTGGTGATGATGATGGTGGTGGTGATGGTGCTGGTGGTGGAGATGGTAATGGTGGTGGTGATGGTGGTGATGTTGGTGGTGGTGATGGTGGTGATAGAGATGGTGATGGTGGTGGTGATGGAGATGGTGATGTTGGTGGTGATGGTGGTGGTGATGGTGGTGGTGATGGTGGTGATGTTGGTGGTGATGGTGGTGGTGATGGTGCAGATGGTCATGGTGGAGATGGTGATGGTGATGGTGGTGGTGGTGATGGTGGTGGTGGTGGTGGAGATGGTGGTGGTGGTGATGGTGGTAATGTTGGTGGTGATGGTGGTGGTGATGGAGATGGTGATGGTGGTGATGATGGTGGTGGTGATGGTGGTGGTGGTGATGGTGGTGGTGGTGATGGTGGTGGTGGTGGTGGTGGTGATGGTGGTGGTGATGGTGGTGGTGATGGTGGTGATGATGATGGTGGTGGTGATGGTGCTGGTGGTGGAGATGGTAATGGTGGTGGTGATGGTGGTGATGTTGGTGGTGGTGATGGTGGTGATAGAGATGGTGATGGTGGTGGTGATGGAGATGGTGATGTTGGTGGTGATGGTGGTGGTGATGGTGGTGGTGATGGTGGTGATGTTGGTGGTGATGGTGGTGGTGATGGTGCAGATGGTCATGGTGGAGATGGTGATGGTGATGGTGGTGGTGGTGATGGTGGTGGTGATGGTGGTGATGGTGGTGGTGATGGTGGTGGTGATGGTGGTGATGATGATGGTGGTGGTGATGGTGGTGATGGTGGTGGTGATGGTGGTGGTGATGGTGGTGATGATGATGGTGGTTGTGATGGTGCTGGTGGTGGAGATGGTAATGGTGGTGGTGATGGTGGTGATGTTGGTGGTGGTGATGGTGGTGATAGAGATGGTGATGGTGGTGGTGATGGAGATGGTGATGTTGGTGGTGATGGTGGTGGTGGTGGTGGTGATGGTGGTGGTAATGGTGGTGGTGATGGTGGTGATGATGATGGTGGTGGTGATGGTGCTGGTGGTGGAGATGGTAATGGTGGTGGTGATGGTGGTGATGTTGGTGGTGGTGATGGTGGTGATAGAGATGGTGATGGTGGTGGTGATGGAGATGGTGATGTTGGTGGTGATGGTGGTGGTGATGGTGGTGGTGATGGTGGTGATAGTGGTGGTGATGGTGGTGGTGATGGTGCAGATGGTCATGGTGGAGATGGTGATGGTGATGGTGGTGGTGGTGATGGTGGTGGTGATGGTGGTGGTGATGGTGGTGGTGGTGATGGTGGTGGTGGTGGTGATGTTGGTGGTGGTGATGGTGGTGGTGATGGTGGCGATGGTGGTGGTGGTGGTGGTGGTGATGGTGGTGGTGATTGTGGTGATGGTGATGGTGGTGATGGTGGCGATGTTGGTGATGGTGGTGGTGATGGTGGAGATGGTGATGGTGGTGGTGGTGGTGGTGGTGATGGTGATGGTGGTGGTGGTGATGGTGGTGATGGTGGCGATGTTGGTGATGGTGGTGGTGATGGTGGAGATGGTGATGGTGGTGGTGGTGGTGGTGGTGATGGTGATGGTGGTGGTGGTGGTTGTGGTGATGGAGATGGTGATGGTGGTGATGGTGGTGACGGTGAAAGGAATTTATTGAAATACACACAAGTACAAAGCATAGGTGGATTGAAATTTCTGCCTGCTGCAGCTACACCTACATAGCCAGCCATTCTCAGTGGGGATCCTACAGCCCTCTCCAGAGGGCTACACATCCTTTAAGTAACAGCATTGTTTTCTTTTTGCCTCACGTAAAATTAATTTTTTTTATGTTTCTTGTACGTTGTCAGTAGGAGAGAAATATGGAAGAAACCAAAACTTGACTGCTTCACAGGGAATGGGGCCCTGAACAGAGTCCTGGTTGGTGGGGGGTGGTTGGGTGGGGGGGAGGGTGGGAGGCCTAGCTGAGAGAAGATTGACGATGCTGAAATAGACTAACAAACAGAAATGTATAAATGACCACATAATAAATATAAAAGGATGGATAAATATTCACGCAGAAAGCTATTGGAAAAAATGCGATCATTGCAGACAGGTCTTTGGTCTTTGAGTAGTGTGGTGGTATATGGAAAGATACAAGAGTTGGACAGCGGTTGGTGAACAATGTCAGTGAGGTCCTTCTTCCATATTGCTAACCACACATCCCAATATGGCGAAGGCAAAACGTGTATTTCTAAGGAATCTTTCATGACCTTAAATTGTCAAAGTTGATTGAATGTTTTGGAAGTGCAGCTACGGCTGGAAGAGATTTATTTTATTTATAAATTAGTATTCACAGCCCAGTAGAAGCCAATATCAACCATTTAAACCCGTGCTGCCTGATTACACCCAGATTAACGTACAACCCTGTACACTTTGGAGGGTGGGAGGAAACCAGAGCACCCAGGGAAAGCCCACACAGACACGGGGAGAATGTACAAATGCCTCACAGGCAGCGTGGGATTCAAACTTGAGTCGCTGACGCTGTAAAGGCATCGTGCTAACTTTACCGACCCTGTATGGTTTATGCACAGTTGGCTCCCCAAACAGGAATGAACAGACTGAGAGAAACGTATTAGACAGGACATATTGATTCTTCTTCATTATACTTGAGGCAGCCGGTGAGACTCATTCAAAAGAAAAGACCAGAGAGGGAGGGAGAGAGAGAGAGAGAGAGAGAGAGAGAGAGAGAGAGAGAGAGAGAGAGAGAGAGAGAGAGAGAGAGAGAGAGAGAGCAGCATTCTCCCTGTGCTGACATATGCTTGCACAACTCAGAGACATGGGTGGGCCAAACATCTCTAACTGTGGACCTCCAGATTGGAGGAGATCCAGGAGAGATGCTGGGTAAGTTTCAACAATAATCTTTCAGCAGATAAATGACAAGAACCTCTGTCCAGAGCTCAATTTTTACATTGAAGAAAAATTTGCTTTAATAGAGGTCCTACGCGATTATGAGAGGTATGAGAGGTAGACAGTCAGTACCTTCTTTCCCAGAGTGGGAGTTGCAAACACCAGAGGACATCATGTAAAGTGAAGGGAGTGGAGTTTAGGGGAGATATCAGGGGTTAGACTTTTAAACAGAAAGTTGTAAGTGCCTGGAATTCATTGCCAAGGGTGGTGGTGGAGGCAGGAACTATAGGGGCATTTAAGAGACTTTTAGGCACATGATTTAAGGAAAATAGAGGTTATAAGAAAGGGAGGGTTTAGTTCTTTTTTTTTGGTAGTATGACGGAATATAGATATGCTTTTGGGAGAAAAATTGGGGAAGGTTTTTTTAGTGTAGGTCACATACAAACACTTTAAAACAGATCTCATTTAAAATACTAGAGCGCTGCTAATGCTAGACATGTCGGGGCCTCAGAGCCATTGTAAAAGCTTTCGAAAGTTCACTAATGGACTGTTGTTTACAAAAGGCAACAGATGAAAGATTTTGTCGGAGCTTCAGATTATCTGGAGCTGTTCTAAGAGGGTCATGTAGTTTGGCATGCAGAGAGAGAGCAAAACAGAGAGAGAGAGAATTCATTTCTACAGTTAAGCAATAGCAGCTGGGACTGGAACAGGACAAGCTGGCAAACTTGTGGAAAACCCTATTTGGAAGACAGGTTGTGAACTCTTGGTTCAGCCTGGTCAAAGCACTTGTGGTTCATGCAAGAGGAGAGGAATGGCTGTCTAATGTTTCACTTGAAATAAGAGAAACAAAACGGAACTCTGTGATGACCTGAAAGAAAGGGGTTATCATCTGGAGAACTTTGAGTGGGCAAGTTTCAAAGGCAAGTTACTGGAGTGGCTGATTAAAAAGGAATCTGTTGTGGATGTCCTGGAACAACAAATCTCTCTCTGAAAAATAACAAGAACCTTCCTGAGCGGTAACCATTTACTTTTCAAGCATCAAAGCCTGGTGATCTCTGTAAATGTTAAATTCTGTGCACAGTATAAGAATTGTCTGCAACCAGTGAACTTGGAGGAATGAGAAGTAAGATTGGGCTGTGAACCAAAGAAGTTTTCTGAACTTACACACACATTACATACACATGCGCTTAGAATTAGAAGGGGGTTAAGTTAGGTTAGTTAAGTCAATAATGATATGTTAAAGTGTGATTCTGTTTTCATGTTTAAAGATAATTAAAAGTAACTTTTGTTTAAGTAACCATTTGTCTTGGTAAATATCTATTGCTGCTGGGTTTACGGCTCCTCTAGGTATACATGGGTCGGCACATCGTAGGCCGATGTGCCGTGCTGTGCTGTATGTTCTATGTAGGTACAGGAATGGGAGGGGTATGGAGAGCCTGTAATGGCACTGGTTTACCACAGCTTACAAACAAATAAACTATACACTCACTCGCTTCTTTCAGCCACACCATGAAGTCGATTTTCTTTTGTTGCTCACTAGACACAAGCTTGCATTCCTCAACTTCCCAAACACCACCCCGCTAAACCTCCTCATTGGCTCACAGCCACATGGGTTTTCCGAATGCTCTCCCTCTCCTCCACCTGTGTCGGAGATGCATCACTCATAGACTGATACTTAATGCACGCGTGCATGAGCGCTATTACCCGCGCATGTCGCATCAGCGGTAGCTGGCACCGCTCTTGATGAAAGCAAGTATGAGACTGCAAGAGTGCTGGTCAAGTGGGACAAGGCAGAGTAATAGTTTTGCATGGACTAGATGGGCCGAAGGGGGCTGTTTTAGTGCTGAAGTGTTCGAGTAGCAGAATTGAAGATCTAGAATTCTATGAGCAAACAATGGAGGGCCTCAGCAGACCAGGCAGCATCCATGAAGAGTAATTGGTCAGCCAGTGGTTCTGGTCATGACCTTTTATTGAGGCTAAATTGGGAAGGGGAGATATCAAGTTTAAAATGAGGATGGGGTGCGTCAAAAGGTGATAGGAAATGGGATAAATGAAGTTCAAAGTTCAATTTTATTGCCAGAGAATGTACATGGCATCACGCAGAGATTCCTTTTCCTGTGGGCCAAGCAGAATTTCTACTGACTGGGAACTGTGGGGGAGGTGGACGAAGAGACATGGTGACCCTTGGAGTCCCACCAGCAGTTTGATATTTTTTCTGCTCCAGATTCTTGCAGCTGTGCCTCAAGAATCACCAACTTCCAACCAATTATTACATTGCCAAACAAGGAGAACAAGTGGCGGACAGAAATAGTATCTTTAAACCTTCATGTGATCAAACAGTCATTACCAAAATGCTTCAGTTGAGCCATTCGTTGACCTGGGTGATTCAGCAGGTGTCTTTTGTTTCATGTTAACAATTTAAAATCCCAATTATAACTTTAAAATACAGCAAAACTTCTGGCATTCGGCACCTATAGGGATTGGTAGGTACCAGATAAGTGTATTTTCCAGTTGCTTGAACCTATAATGCCGAACTAATACACCTGCATTATGAATAACGGTTTAGAAGACAAAAATACGACACTGTACTTGCACTGAGCAAACTTCTCTTGCATGAATATAACCATAACCATATAACCATTTACGGAGCGGAAACAGGCCATGTTGGCCTTTCGAGTCCGCACCGGTTCACTGATTTTGAGCGCCCTCTTCAGGCATTGGTCCCGGTTCCAGAGATTTGTCACCCTCTGAGAGATGTTCCTCTGAAGGGAGCTTGACAGTCAATATGATAGACAATCATTGTTGTAAATGCAAGAGGATTCCACAAAGTTTGTGCACCACAAAGGTAATGACCCAAATTCTCAATTATTAAACCTGAAGTGTTGGCTGATCATTTATCTCCATGGATCATTTATCTCTTTGTTCACTTAGTTCTTCACAGATACTGAAAGATAAATATATAAACATTAAAACATTTTACTTTATTTTCAGTCACATTCTTTGAAAACATTTAACCATCACTGCATCTGTAGGTTCCTCCCTCTCCATAGAGCTGCCTGTCAAGACGAACAGTAACGTTATAGATAATTAACCCCCCCCCTCCCAAGTTTACAGATAAAGCCTCTGACTGGGGCAACTCTTACTAAGCAGGGGTATTGAGACATCACCCCAATGGCGAGCGGCATCAACCAGCTCTTCATCCTGGGGCAACGCCATTGCTGTTTCACAAAACTTTATTCAAGCAACCTCGATGAGCAAAGCCCGACCAAAGCCCTCCGCTGGCTGAATATTTGCTCCCGTCTTCACCAATGTTTTTTGTGTAACTGCAGAGAACACTTACAATTTTAAACATGCACATTTTTACTGATGATTTTATTCTTATTTGTTTTATTTTTTAACATGTATTTTCCTTGATTTTTTTCTTGCCAGTTGCTTGGATACCAGAGGTTTAAATGCAAAAATGAAAAAAAAGCTGCAGATGCTGTAAATCTGATATAAAAACAGAAAATGTCTGGAAGCGCTGAGCAGCTCGGGCAGTATCTGTGGAAACAGAAACATTTGAAGCTTTGGAAGATTCTTTGATGAGAAGCTCCATGTTTATTTTTGACAAATGCTGCCTGATTTGCTGAGAGTTCCTGCATTTTTTGGCTTTAATCCAAATTGTACCGCGATTAAACCATGTAAAATGGACTATCTGGTGACAGAGGTGCACAGCACAGAAACAGGTCATTCAGCCCATGATGCTCCTACTGTTCATTGCACCTTTCGATACAAATCCTATTTACCAGCAATCAATCCATAGCTTTCTAAGCTCTGGTGATTCATCTGATAGTTTAGATGCTTCTTAAAACTTGGGAGAGTCTCTGCCCTCACCATCTCCTCGATCAACTCATTCCAGATTCCAAACACTCTCTGCATGAAACATAATTTTTCTTGGATCCCCTTTAAACCTACTCCTGATACCCCCTCCCACCATCAAAAAAAAAGAACTACAATCTCTCCCAGGCTATGACCCGCAATCCCTGTAACTTAGACCCTGAAATCCTGTCAACATTCTCGTGAACCTTCTCTGCACTCTCTCTATTTTGTTTATATCTTTCCTATAATTTGGTGACCAAAACTGTACACAGTACTCCAAATTTGGCCTCACCAATGCCTTGTACAATTTCATCATAACCTCCCTACTCTTGAATTCAATACTCCGATTTATGAAGGCCAACATTCCAAATGCCTTCTTCACCACACCATCTACCTGAGTATCAGCCTTGAGGGTACTATTTACCACAACTCCGAAATCCCTTTGTTGCTCTGCACTCCTCAATTGTCTACCATTTAATGCATATGACCTATTTAGATTTGCCTTTCCAAAATGTAGCACCTCATACTTATCTGTATTAAATTCCATCAGCCATTTCTCAGCCCACACCTCCAGCCTTCCTAAATCACCTTTTAATCTACGGTAATCTACCTCACTGTCCACAACACCACCAATCTTTGTATCATCCACAAACTTGCTTATCCAATTCTCCACCCCTACTTCCAGATCATTAATATATATAACAAACAATAGTGGACCCAGGACCGATCCCTGAGGAACTCCACTAGTCACCGGCCTCCAGTTGGACAAACAATTTTCTACCACTACTCTCTGACACCTCCCATCGAACCACTGCTGAATCCATTTCACTACCTCTTTATTTATACCTATTTATTCTCAATGGGGATCATGGGAGTCACAGCACATTTAAGGGGGGGGGGGGCGGTTGCACAGACTGAAATCATAATTAAAAAAAAATGTTGTCGGCAGAAGCACAGAAGTAACCAACTATGGGAAGCATGGTTAGCGCAATGCTGTTACAGCCAGCGATCAGGACCAGGGTTTGAATCCCACACTGTGTGTAAAGAATTTGTTCCATCTCCCCTTGTCTGTGTGCTCTGCTTTCAAAACGTACCAGGGGTTGTAGGCCAATTGGGTGTAATTGGACATCACAGACTCATGGACTGAAGTGGCGTGTTACCATGTTGTATATCTAAATTGAAAATTTAACATTTGAATTTAAAATATGAAGGAGGCCCATAAACATTCATCAGAACCAAAAAAGGTTGAGAATGGCTGCTACAGGTGTACGGACTGTGGTTCCCTGATGGACTGAGTGAGTAAGTTTGGATGGGGTGTCTATCGAGCGAGCTGCTGCGTCCTGTGTGATGTGAACCTCTTGGGTGTTGTTGAAGCTGAAATCATCCAGGCAAGTGGGGGGGAGAAAAAAGTAAAAGACTAAAATCTGCAGACACCGAGATTGAAGTAAAAACACAATGTTGGGGAAACTCAAGAGGTCAAAGTTGTCGTGAGAAGCAGTGAGGTGCCTTGTGTCGTGTCGTGTCAGTGCCCTTGCGGGGTCCAAACTAGGAAGCCTGGAACTGGGGCTGGAAGCCACTAGGCACAAGATGGCGGCAGAGGCAAGTAATGAGGGGGGGGGGGGGCAACGTGGCCATGGAAGAGAGTCCAGATGAGTGCATGGTCGTCAAGCTCGAGAGCAGCAGGGATTGCAGATGGGAAGCAGTGAGAGAGAATCCCACAGATCTCCTGTCGGAGAGCAAAGGAGAACTTATTCAGGCCATTAAAAGGAGCCGAGAGAGCATCAATGAATGCTGCGCATCGTCGGGAGAAGCGGAGAGATCAGCAGTCAATGCCATACTTTTAATCCAGGCAAGTGGAGAGTGTTCCATCACACAATATCTGTTTGGTACATGATGTATATCAGTCTATCCCCTTTATATTCATGTGTTTCTCTGGATGGTCTTAAAGTGTTGTTAACATAATTGTTCTTCCATAATAATAGTGAAATGAAACAATACCATAAGAACAATCTCAATAGATATAAATTCCAGGATAATATCTCTCCATATAAGGTCTTGAACCTGAAACCATAACACTGATTCTATTCCCACAGATGCTACCTGACCTGGTGAGAGTTTCCAGCATTTTCTTTTTTTTTTCATTTGAGATTTCCAGCTTCTGTATTTGCTTTTTTTTCCCATGGTCTCCCGAGTTCTTGGCTTGTTTTGAGTTGCCTGTTTGTTTTTGGAGACACAGGCAGCAAAAGCAAGTCGTGAAACCGTGAGGAAACGGCGCTGGAGATCGAATGGAAAGAGACCCGAAGGCAGAGTGGAAAGGGAGTTGGTGAATCTCTTGACTGAAAGCATTGGCAGTTTGGGAAAGGGGTATTGAGAAGGATCCAATGTGATCCTATCGAATGGTGGAGCAGATGAATAGCTAGATGTTGGGATATCATCTAAATGTAGTCGATGTAAACATACAGTGCGGTAACAGGCCATTTCGGCTCACGAGTCTGTGCCGCCCAATTTACACCCAATTAACCTACACTCCTGGTGCATTTTTGAAGGGTGGGAGGAAACCGGAGCCCCCCCGTGGAAAACCCACGCAGACACGGGGAGAACGTACAAACTCCTTACAGGCAGTGCGGGATTCGAGCAAATGTCACGATCGCTGGTGCTGTAACGGCGTGGCAGCAGTTTCACCATGCTTACCATGCCGCTCCAAGGTAGAGTTGTATCGGATATTTGTTGCTCTTCACGGTGGAAAGCGCGTCTAACGTGTCAAAGAGATATGTTACAGATGCAATGAGAGGTGAGGACCTCCATACAATTCTAATCACAAAGGAGATAGGTGTTGAGTGTAGGTCTAAATGTATATACAGTAGTCCTGTGATCTGATGGGAATGGAAAGAAATGGCAGAACTTTTAATTTACCAAAGGTCATCCACTTTGAAAGGAAAAATATATGATCAGATTATTATTTATATTGTGAAAGTTTGCAGCACACTGCTATCAAGTCAAGTTTATTGTCATTTGATTGTACAAGTACAACCTGATGAAACAGCATTCTCCAGTCCCCAGTGCAATAGTGACACACAGGCAGATATAACTGACATACAGACAAAGAATACATATGCAGGACAAGTATTTCATCTGTACAAATAAATAAATAAATGCCACACTGTGATGCACCCAGCCAGGGTGCTCTCGATAGAGCTCCTGTAGAAGGTTGGCGTGATAGTGGCCGGTAGCCTTGCCCGCTGCAGTCTTCTCAGGAAGTCCAGTTGCTGTTGTGCCTTCCTGACAAGTGAGGAGATGTTAAGTGTCCATGATAGATCAGTTAGTTAAGTGAACTCCAAGGAACTCGGTGCTCTCTATACTTTCTACTACAGAGTTGTTGATGCATAACAGAGGTTCTCCTGAAGTCCACGATCATCTCCTTAGTCTTGTTCATGTTGAGATTCTGGTTTTTACTCTTGCACCAATGTGATAGTACAGATTCTATCACCAATGTGTATATGTACAGATGGTAGTGTAGGATGACTTTGATTGGCTGAGAGCGTAGCCACACCCACTGACAGGATTGCTCCTAGCCAGACCAGGTCATTCTGGACTGGTCGACCTACTTGTGATACGCTCCAGTCTTTTAGTTAATAAAAGCTTTGGTTTGGATCAACAAGTCTTTGGTTCTTTCAACGCGCTCTACAACCATTTCACGAGATTTTCCATCTCGTCTCTGTAGGGCGACTATCATTCTGGCTGATGAGGCCGACGACTACTATGTCATCTGCAAACTTGATGACCCTATTGGAGCTGGATCTGGTGATGCAGCCATGGGTCAGTAGCGTGAACAAGAAGCAGGCTGAGCTCACAGCCCTGAGGTGCACCAGTGCTCAGTGTGATGGTGCTCAATGTTCTGCTACCGACCCAGACAGACTGTGGTCTTTCCATTAGGAAGTCCGGAATCCAGTTACAGAGAGGGGTGTTGAGTCCCAGCAAGGACAGATTCCCCCACCAGCCTCTGAGGAATGATTGTATTTAAAGGCCAAGCTGAAGTCAATGAACAGCAGCCTGGCGTATGAGGCGACGTTCTCCAGGTGGGCCAGGACGGTGTGAAGTGACAAGGCTATAGATTTGTGCAAAGAGACTGGGGAGTGCTTGTGCATGAATCGCAAAAGGATGGTGAAACAGGTAATCAAGAAGGCAAATAGAATGTTGGCTTTCATTGATCGAGGCATTAAATTTAAGAGCAGCCAGCTTCTGCTACATTACCAGATTGACCCTGCAGATGAGGGATTAGCCGGTGAGGAGAGATCGAGCTCCCTGGGACTATACTCTCTGGAATTCTGAGAGAAATCTTTTTGAAACCTACAAAACTATGGAATGAATGGATCAGATAGAGGGCAGGAAAGTTGTTTCCACTGGTAGATGAAACATGAGCAAGGGATTGTAGCCTCAAGATTCAAAAGTCAAAGTTCAGATTTATTGTCCAAGTACATTCAAGACATCACTCTGAGATTCCTTTCCCTGCAGGTCAGGCAGAATTACGTACACATGTAAACAAATAAAGAAATGCTATCAAATTAAGTACAATACAGAGAAGAAAATCAATCGTGCAAAGGAGAGAGTCCTTAAATGAGTCCCTAATTGAGTTTGTTGTTGAGGAGTCTGATGGTGGAGGGGGAGCAGCTGTCCCTGAACCTGATGGTGCGAGTCTTATGGCACCTGGACCTCTTTCCTGATGGTAGATTTCAGGAGTAGATTTAGGATGGAGATGAAGAGGAACTGCTTTTCCCAAACAGTTGTAAAGCTGTGGAATTATCTGCCCAAGGAAACAGTAGAGGCAAACCTCATTAAATGAATTAGATGAATATTTGCATAGCAGGGGAATTAAGAGTGAGGGGGTAAAGGCAGGTAGGTAGACATGCGTCTGTATGCAGATCATCTTATTGCTGCCCTTCTCTGATAAGAACATAAGGATATTTTTCTTATGTTCTTGCGAGCTGGCCTTGGACAAGCAGATCGATGCGATGATCAAGAAACCACACCAATACCTCGACTTTAAGGGCATTTGGTTTGTCTGCCCCTGCCCCTCAACCACTGCCACAGGTGCACCATGCAGCATGGCGTGGGAGCTGCTCTGCTCAGGACCAGAGGAAGCTACAGAGGTTAGACAATGCAGCTCAGAACATAATGGAGACTCTGATCCCCTCCATTGACTCCATCTACACTGCAGTGATTCCCAACCTTTCTCTTTCCACTCACATCCCACTTTAAGTAATCCCTACGCCATCGGTGCTCTGTGATTAGTAAAGGATTGGTTAAGGTGGGATGTAGGTGGGAAGGGAAGGTTGAGAATCACTGCTCGAGACCCAATTGTTATTGAAATATTTGGCTTGAAATAAATGGTCATTGGCCCATTTCCTTTGGAGCTCTGAAACCGTGCACATAACGAGTCAGAGAGGGATGATTAAAAAAGTGGTTTTCAACCTTTTTCTTTCCACCCATATGCCATCTTGAGAAATCCCTTACTAATCACAGAGCACTGATGGCAATAGGGAATACTTAAAGTGGTATGTGAGTGGAAAGAAAAAGGTTGAGAACCACTGATCTAGATCATCTGGTGCCTAGGAAAGGAAGCCAACCCACTTCAAGTTCAAGTGTATTACTGTCCTACAATTGTATAAGTACAATTGGACGAAACCCTGTTCATTGGTCCTCGATATAAAAATGTGCATATGCATATATAGATATAGCTCACACATTAACAAGCGATTTATATGCAGTAACGTATTAAAAAAAATTGTTAAATAAATAGTAGAGTCTCGGAGGCTGAGTGTGAGCAGTTCCTTTGGTCGTTCCGCATTGTCACTTCCCGTGGGAAGAAGCTGTTCCTCAGCCTGGTGGCGCTGGCTCTAGTACTCTTCCCCGACGAGATTAGTTGGAAGATGTGTGTGTGTGTCCTTAACGATTTTTTTGAGTCCTCTTCTGACAACGATCCCAGTAGAAAACATCAACAGGGGAGTTGGGGGAAGACCCTGGTGATCCTCTGCTGCTCTTATGGTCCAGTGGATTGACCACTGATCCAAAGCTCTGCAGCAACCGAACCACACTGTGATGCAACCAGCCAGGATGCTCTTGATAGACACCCATCACACCCTGCACACACTCTCTCTTCCATCCTCCCGTTGGGGAGAAGGTTTTAGAGTGTGAAATCGCGTCCCAACAGTCTTGAAAACAGTTACTTCCCTGCACCCACCAGGCTCCTGAATGAGCCCCACAGCAGTGCTCTTGCTTGGTGCTAGCTGATCTTCCTTTTCATTTTAATCCAATATTGTAACTGGGCTCTTTACATCACAGTGTGTAGTGTTGGAGATAGGCTACAGGTCTGTTCGCAGAAGAAGCCTTCTTATGAGATACTTGGTGACAAACTTAAACAAGCATCCAATTAACTGTTGGAAAGAGACTGTCTTCCAATCTGGATATTTGTGTTTCCTGCCCATTGTATCTTCTGAACCATGGAAAGGGAGGGAGAAGAGAATGGACCTGGGGGGGGGGGGGGGGATGCTTCACTTAAAATGCTGGCAGCTGTTCCCAAAATCTTCCAACCGTTTAATTACTGAATAGAAACTCAATCTAATTATTATTTTCTAAGGCTATTCAGCACCCGAGAGATGAAGGTCAGCTGGTCTTAGTCCCAGAGATTGAACATAAGACCTCGTCAGTTTTGTGATGGAGATCCACTTGGTTCAGTGTATTAATTGTCCCACCCTTCCTCTTTGCCGTTTGCTCAGCTGGTGGTAAGTGGAGGCCGACACGTTCCTACAACCACTCACGATTGTGGCTGTATTGAATTCAGCGCAACGTTCAATTCTGCTCAGAGAATCCTTGTGCTGTATCAAGCTGGTGAAATCCACAAAAGTGCTGGACGTACAAGGCTTGGTCTCGAGCCCCTGGTCAGGAATGACATCACAGATACTGGCTGACTCTCACCAGCATCTGCAGACTTTCTGTTATCGAGCTGGATTGGATTGAACCGAGCATTTCAGTACTTCATGGTTCCGAAAAGAAACTCTCCATCTGAGATTTAATGTACCGCAGACCTGAATGAGCTCACGTTTGGGCCGAGTCAGGCAATTGATGAGACTGTGTCTCAAGACACAATGAAGGAAAGAATGGGGCCTTTCAAGCTCATTTGTTCACAAAGGGCTGGCAGGCAACCTCTGCAGCTGTTCCAAGACACACGCCAGCTCAATAGAGCTAAATGAGAAACTGATCCTCATTTAGATAAATGGTGTGTTTTGTGTTTGATGCATCCTTTATGACTGAGGGGAGTTGAAGGGTGGGGAGCAGAATTAAATGGCAGAGAAATTTGCAAATAAAGCAATAGGGGTGGCAGAGAGGCAGAAAGGACCCCACAGCTTTTAGCACCCGGATTCAATCCTAATCTTAGCCCAGAACATAGAACATTACAGCTCAGTAAGAGCCTTTCTGCCCACCTACATATACCTTCCAAACAAAACAAAATAACTAAACCCTCATAACCCCCTATTTTCCTTTCATCCACGTGCCTGTCTTCTTCTTTTCTTTGGCTTGGCTTCGCGGACGAAGATTTATGGAGGGCCTGTCTAAGAGTCTCTTAAATGGCCCTCATGTTTCAGCCTCCACCCCCACCCTGGCAAAGCATTCCACGTACCCCTAACTCTCTGTGTAAAATATACACCCCTGTTGTCTCCCCTAAACCTCCCTCCCTTCACTTTGTACAGATGTCCTCCGGTGTTTGCTACCCCCACCACTGCTGGCTATCCACTTTATAATCTTGGTTTGAAGTCACCTCTCATCCATCTTCGGTCAGGAGAGAAAACCCCCAGCTCTGCTAACCTTGTCCCATAAGAAATATTTTCCAATCCAGGCAACATCCCGGGTAAATCTCCTCTGCAGCCTCTCCATATATTGTCTACTCCGTATGGCAATAAAGTCATTATTACCCCAGGTGTTTACATGGGTGAAGGGTTTGGCCTGTTGCCCTGATCATGGTTAAGGGTGGAAAGTTTAGGGGAGACATCAGGGGTAAGTTTTTTTACACAGAGAGTAGTGGGTGCCTGGAATGCCTTGTTGGTGGAGGCTGAAACATTGGGGGCACTTAAGAGACTTTTAGACAGACATATGGATGAAAGAAAAATAGAGGGTTACGGGGTAGGGAGGGTTTAGTTTTTTTTTAGGAAGGAATATATGGGTTGGCACAACATCGAGGGCCAAAGGGCCTATACGGTGCTGCATTGTTCTATGTTCTATATCTGCAGATTTTCTTGTTTAATGCTAGGGAGGAGGTGGAGGTGTGTTGTTACCATGGTCTCACTCCCTGCTCTCAGCTTCCTTCAGGTACCATCTCCAGGTTCAAGAACCAACCTCCCTGCTCTACCCATACTCTTATCATAAATAACCTTGGGACCACCAAACGATCTGACTGTACTATTGAAACATCACTCTATCCTTGCACTGACTATAGCTGTGAATATTTATTTATCAGTCCTTTTCTATTGAATTTTCTTTTTAAATCTAGACATCCAGCACGGCAACAGGCCATTTCGGCTTGGAAGCCCGTGCCGCCCGATTGCACCCTCCAGTGCAGCTCAAACGGTGGGAGGAAACCGGAGCCCCCGCAGAAAAGCCACGTGGACACAGGGAGAACGTGCCAACTCCTTACAGATAGCACAGGACTCGGACCCCGGTCCCGGCCGCTGGCGCTGTAACAGCGTTGCACTAACCACTACGCCAACCTTGTCACCCATTAATTTATGATCTCTTTTTCGGTCTCATGCAAACTTAATTTAAGACAATTGTTTTTGGTGTATCTTTCATACCTGTGTGGGTGCAGCAAGTATGGATTTTAGTGCATCTGTACATCTCCTTATATTTATGACAAAAAAATCTATGGTTGAAGATGATTAAACTCGCACTAAACTCGCTCCATTCCGTGAAAAGGGATGGAATGCAAAGAATGTAGATGAGAGCTTGAAAACAGACAATACTAGCTATTAGGTCTCTTCTTATTTGAAGCCCCAAGGATGCAAGGATCTGGTTCAGGCTGGTACAGTGATCTAAGGTAGTCTATAGCTAGTACTGCACTTGCTTAATAGAGGCATGAATATCAACTAAGACGCCCTAAGGAGGGAATGAACTAATTAACATAACATGCGATGTATGAAGAGGGAGGAACTGAGTGGTACCTGGATTGATGGAAGGGAGAAGCAGAATGTTGTAATGTACTGGGATTCTGATTGGAAGAAAGTAAATGAAGGTGGGGTAATGTTGAGTGTGGAACTGTACAAAGGAGTGATGATTCTGAACCTCCTGTGTGTCTCCAGACCAGGGATACCTGACTCTGCAGACTCGAAATAAAGCTGAACCTGTTCTCCAAGACTTTGTCTCCAGAGTAATGATTGTGAACACTTTATATTTCACAAGCTTGGGGGTTTGTCTGGGATCCTCAACTGCCCCCCACTGGGCGACTGGCTATCGAAAAACGAGAAGGTGCACCCCACTGATTTTAGTGGTCTCTGATTTCCTTGCTTGCCGTCAGCGGTTTGAGCGAATGATATCCGGACAGGAGACTCTGGAGAACAGGACCTAGGGAAGCTCCGGTAGAGGGAGTGGAACAGAAGAAGGGACTCTGGTAGGAGGAGTGATTCGGTCGGGGCTACTCTCGTGCACGAGACCCGGGTAAGAAAAATTGACTATTAAGTACTACTCGGGCGACCGGGATTCTGTCGGGAGTGAGTGATCTGACAGGGATATGAGTTATAAGAGAACCCGAGAGAAGAAAGGACTCCAGAGTGGGGGTCCCAGGATTGACATTCCGCCGGACAGTCCGTTGGGGCGGATGTTAGGGAACTGGGGTCAGGGAAGGACTCGGGGAGCTCAGGTTTTGGGAACCTGAGGTACAATGGGGAATTGTGTAGATACGACTATCTGGAGGTTGAAAATATAATTCAAAAAGTTTCTGAGACATTAAATAAAAGACTAGGGAGAGAAGGTTGGCTGTTGGGGGAGGTACTTGGGATGATGAATTCATTAAAGAGCTCATTGGAAAGTGGCGCCTGTTAGCACGAGAAAGAAAAGAGATAGGCTTGCCAAACTAACGCTGTAAAACTGGCAGAAGGGGGGACAGTAAACTTATGGATGTCCTCCAGAAAGAATGTGCACATAGAAAGGAGCAGGACAGGAAAAACCAGGAAAGGAAAAAAGCAAAGGGTAGGCAGGAGAAACCTCCTGCACAGGAGGATAAACAAAGACTATGTAGTCAAATGGAAGTCCTAAAGCTGATGGAGGAGGGAGAGACGAGTGACCCCGAGTACTCCTCGGGGACCCCCTAAGGACCACCACTAGCGTATCATCTGCCTGTATCTAGACCCCTAGCCAGCAATACCCAAAGTATTTTCGGACACTGTTAGTGTTCGAACCCAGAGCCATGATAAATCATCCAGCCACTGTAATAAAGACGTTAAGATTTAAAGTCTGTGGAAAATTCTAGAAGCTTTTGTTAAAACACGTTTGTCTGCATTTGCGCAGTTTAAAAATTAAGCTGTTCTCAGTGAGGACAGAGAGAACTCAGCATAAAAACATAAGATACCAGCCAGGCAAAGTGGCAGGAAGCCCAGAAGAAGAGATAACGCAGCTAGTTTGTGCAGAATACTACAGAGCAGAGAACGAAGACAGCCAGGAATACTCTTGAAGGGGTCACACAAGATACCAATTTGTTTGCAGTTTAAAGTTGAGCACATACCCATGATAAAGACGTGATTTCTTAACTTAATGAGGCAGCAGATAAAGTATCTAAAGAGTTATCAAGATTGGGACCCCAAAGATTTAGTTCAACATGAGTCCTCCTCAACGAGCCTTATACCTTCCATCCAGGAGATTAGACTCCACCAGAGGGACGCCTCTGATAGAGAAATTGAGCAATGGAAATGTTCCGGTTGTTATTATGTTGATGTTCTTGAGTTTTGGGTAACCCCAGCAGGCAGGGGGTTACTATTGTGGGAAAGTGGGACATTTCAAACAGGAATGTCCCGAATTAAAGAGGGAAAGGGATGCTCTCCTTCTGATGACTTTTGGGGAGGATTAAAGGTATCAGGGGTTTCTTCCAGGTGTGACCCAACAAAGAGGATGCTGTTTTTCTGGTGGACACAGAGGCCACTAGATCATCATTGAACATTATACCGGAGGGAGTTAGATTCATTAGTCCACAATTAAAGGTATTGGGAGTAGGTGGGGGGGAGAGAGCCATGAAGACCCCTCTGATCAAGGGGGTCTGTGTGAAGTATCAAGACAGGGAGGCAATTTAAGACCTGATTCTGGTTCCTCAAGCTGGGGTGAATCTGATGGGACGAGATCTGCAAATTAGACTAGGAGGCGGTACCGCTCCAGTGGAAGGATGTATAATGGTGAAATTGTACCCGTTGAGGGAAGAGGATATGCAGGACATTGGGGACTGTGTCTGGGCCGGAAAGGGAAACAGGGGAGGACTGCAAATAACCCCACTCAAAATAACCCTAAAGGAGGGGTTCCAGCCAGTACGGGTGAAACAGTATCCTATTTCGGAAAAAGGACAAAGAGGCCTTCAGCTGGTTATTGAAAATTTGCTGTGAGATGGAATGCTAGAAAGTTGCATGTCCCCTTGAAACACCCCTGTCCTCCCTGTACGGAAAATGAATGGGACTTTGCACTTGGTCCAGGATCTACGAGAATTAAATAAGAATGTTCAGACACGACACCCAGTAGTCCCAAATCCCTATAACATATTGAATCGAATTCCCCCCAGAACACGAGTGGTTTAGTATTGTAGATTTGAAAGATGCTTTTTGGAGTTACCCCTTGGATGAGAATAGTCGGGACTAGTCGAGTGGGAGGACCCTCACTCAGGAAGAAAACAGCAGTATTGATGGACCGTCCTCCCCAAGGGTTTACAGAATCTCCCAATCGATTTGGACAAGTATTAGAAGAACACCCAAGCACGACAGGAACACAGTTAATACAGTATGTAGACGACCTGTTGATTTCAGGAACAAAGGAAAATGAAGTTCATAAATCCACCATTGAGTTGCTAGATTTCTTGGGAGAAAAAGGGTTAAGAGTTTCTAAGAACAAACTGCAATTTGTGGAACAGGAAGTAAGGTATTTGGGACACTTGATTAGTCAAGGGAAAAAGAGAATCGGATCTGAACGAATTGTTGGTATCACCGGTCTGCCTATACCTAAAAATCAGAAGAAGATAAAGAAGTTCCTCGGATTAATCGGGTATTACCGACTGTGGATAGATAGATACACACAGAAAGTCCGATTCTTATATGAAAAAACTGGGAAACGAAAAAGAAAATGTGGAGTGGAACCTAGAGGATCAGCAGGAATTTAATCGCTTGAAGAAAGACTTGATTAATGCTCTGGTCCTGGCTTTGCCTGATATTAATCAGCCTTTCCACTTGTTTGAAAATGTGGAAAAAGGGATAGCTTTGGGAGTGCTAGCTCAGGAAAGAGGAGGCCAAAGGCAACCTGTGGCATTCCTCTCAAAAATGTTGGACCCAGTGTCACGAGGGTGGCCGGAATGCATTCAAGCAGTAGCAGCCATGGCAGTATTAGTGGAAGAAAGTTGAAAATTTACCTTTGGAGGGAGTCTGGTTGTATTCACTCCCCACACTGTCAGAACCATTTTAACTCAGAAGTCTCACAGATGGTTGACAGACTTGAGAATTTTAAAGTATGAGGCAATCTTAATGGAAAAAGATGACTTAACTATATGTACAGATAAAAGTCTGAACCCTTCACAGTTCCTGTACTTGTCAGGAGAAGATAAAGAACCAGACGACTCAGGGCATGACTGTAGTGAGTTGGTGGAGCTGCAAACGAAAAGTTGAGATGACTTAGAAGAGGAGCCCCTCTCGAAAGGACAATGGTGGTTCATAGATGGATTGTCGAGCTGTACAGATGGAAAGAGATACAGTGGATATGCTATCGTTGATGGAGCTACCGGAACCAAGGTGGAAACTGAGTGTCTGCCCAGCAGCTGGTCCGCTCAGTCCTGCGAGTTGTATGCCCTAACGAGAGCCCTGGAACTGTTGGAAGAGCAGGAAGGTACCATATATACAGATTTGAAATATGCGTTTCGAGTAGTACACACATTTGGGAAAATTTGGAAAGAACGGGGGATGATAACAGCAAGAGGAAAAGAACTGGCTCATGAGCAACTAATTGAAAAGACTTCAGAAGCATTAATCAAACCAGAAAGAATTGCCATAGTACATGTACCTGGACATCAGAAGGGGAACTCACCAGAAGCGCGAGGAAATCAGATGCTGATGTACTGGCCTGACAAGCGGCACGATCAGGAACAGTTCACATGACGACTCTGATGCCACTCAGAGAAGGGCTGAAGAAGGTGCCCATCTTTTCCCTCCCTAAAGAAGAACAAATGGAAAAGATGGGAGCAAAGAAAATGGAAAATGGTGGCTTCCCGAAGGAAGACAATTGTTAAAGAAAGAAATCACCCTGCAGATAGTAGGAGAACTGCACTCATGCTCCCACTGAGGAGCGCAAGCACTGTGTGATGCATTCTTATGAACTTACACCTGCAGAAGAGTCTATACCCTAGCAAGACAGACAGTGAACCACTGTGTGATCTGTTTAAAGGTTAATAAGAAAGTTAGGAGAGCTATGCCTGGAGAAGGACAACCTTTAGCAATCCAGCCATTTCAGTGGATACAAGTGGATTTCACCGAACTCCCTAAGGTCCAGCAATGGAAATTTCTATTAGTAATAGTGGACCACTTCACGAGATGGGTCGAACATTCCCCACCGTCAATGCCACTGCACAAGCAGTGGCAAAAATAATTCTGGAATAAATTGTACCTCGATATGGAATAGTCCATCGATTCAGATCAGGGAATGCACTTCGCGTCTAAAATTCACAGCCTGGTCTGTGAAGCCTTAGGGATAGAGTGGAAGCTGGATACACCATGGCATCCATGGAGTTCAGGAAGAGTGGAGCGAATGACTGCCACTTTAAAAAGGCAAATTACAAAACTAAAGGAAGAGACTAAATTACCCTGGACCAAGTGCTTACCGATAGCTGTTCTCAGAATTCAGACAGCCCCACGACAAGACATTAGAATATCCCCTTACGAGATGTTATTTGGGGCAGGTAGAAGGAATACCTATAGTTGAAAGTAATGATGTGTTTTTAAAGAACTATTTATTGTCTTCTGTTCTCTTGCAGATTTAAAAGCTAAGGGTCTGCTGGCGCAGAGCCCTCCTCTGGATTTCCCTATCTACTCTGTGAATGCTGGTGAATGGGTCCTGATCAAATCGTGGAAAGAAGAAAACCTTCAGCCCTGGTGGAATGGACCATATCTAGTACTGTTGACCACAGACACAATGGTCCAAACGAAGGAAAAGGGGTGGACACACGCTTCAAGAAAAAAGGGACCAGTGGACCTACCACCAGCCACAGAGGGAAAGAAAGAGGAGTAAAAAGGGACAGAAAAGAAAACTACAATAATGCAACTTTTACGCTTACTATTTCAATTTGTACTTATACATATCATAGCTTTGCGTGTTGAACCTAAAAGTTCTTTTATCTCTCTATGTACTAATTATGCTAATAACCAAAATCAAACAGATTGTTGGGTATGTGAGAAAATACCACACCATGGCAAGTCAGGAGTCCCCTTAGTAGCAGTCCCTCTCTCCCCACACAAATTAATTGATATATATACCTTGCCCAGCAACAGTGATCCAACCAGTGAAGATAAATACAAAGGGTGGTCGATACGACCAAAACCAACAAAGTCACCAACTACTCAGTCTGGAGAGTTGCTTCCTTTTGAGGAACCAACTAGGAGTTTCCAATGCAGAGTTGGACAGTCACACGACTGCAAATCTCGCAGCCTGTACATGGCACATATTGGGTGCGTGGACGTAAAATTTATTCATGGTTACCCGGGGAAAAGGAATGTTGGAATCGGACAAAAGGGTTTAAATTGACCCGTACACCTAAAGGTTGGAGTGGATGTTGTTACCTGGCTTACTTAATTCCCCATGTCCGTGTTCTTAACCAGCTTTAATTGGCTTTGAATGTCGCACATACATCCCGGATGAATCAGCTAATAGCTCAGATTTGTCGATTCATATTAAAATATAGATAGAAAATCCGGGAGGCTGGAGACAAATATCAAAAAGGAGGTGTATGGGGTGATGGGACATGGGGAGATTGGAATTTTGGCAGTTAGGAGCCATGGTTAATGCACCTTGCATAGTTTAGTGATTATAGTGGGTTTATTTATTGGATTGGCCATCCTACGATGTGTTATTACCAGATTAATCTACTCAGCTACTGGAGTGAAGCAGATGGTATTAAAAAACCCCATGACAAATGAACAATGACAACTTCAACTCATGTTACAACAATTTGAGGAAACAAAAAGTGAACAATAATGCAGCTTAATCAAAAATACATGGTAAAGAGAAAAGGGAGGAATTGTGAAATATGGTTGTAATGCGTGTCGAAAGAACCAAAGACGTTGATCCAAACCAAGGCTTTTATTAACTAAAAGACTGGAACATATCACAAGTAGGTCGACCAGTCCCGAATGACCTGGTCTGGCTAGGAGCAATCCTTTCAGACCTGCCAGTAGGGGGGGCTACACTCTCAGCCAATCACAGTCATCCTACACGACCATCTGTACATATACACATTGGTGATAGAATCTGTACTATCACATTCACCCCTTCTTTGAGAACTGACCCTGGGGAGGTTAGGGGCTGTACCAGTCAGGAGGCCTGATCATCCGGCGTGACCGCAGTGGTGCCGGGATTGGGGTTGCCGGAATCATGTCACCAGGTGTGGCACTGCTTCACTCAATTCCCCAACGGCGTTGTCGACAGACTGGCCTGAGCTGGTGGGGTGGTGCTGGTCCCTCTGTTCAAGCATATGACCTGGGGGAGAAGGAATTGGGGGAGGTTGGGTTAAAGGCACTGCTGCACCAGATCTGGCTTGGGCTAGATCCCTTACCGAGACTGTGTCCTTCCGTCCATCCGGGTACTCACCGTAGGCATAATGCGGGTTCACATGGAGCAGAGTCACTCTGTCAACCAAGGGGTCGTTCTTAGAGTACTGGACATGGCGTCATAAAAGGACTGGACCGGGAACCATGAGCCATGACGGTATGGTCGTACCCGACTCGAATTTCCTCGGGAAAGGGAACATCCTTTCATGGGGGGTGGTGTTGGTCGCGGTGCATAGGAGGGAGCGGATGGAATGTAGGGCACTAGTGAGCACATCCTGCCAGCGAGAGGTGGGGAGACCCTTGGACCAGAGGGCAAGCGTAACCGCTAACCGCTTACCGGACGGTGGCATTCTCTCTTTCGTCTTGCCCATTACCGCGTGGGTTATAGCTGGTGGTCCTGCTTGAAGCAATACCACACTCCAGAAGGTACTGCCGCAGCTCTGCGCTCATAAATGAGGATCCCCGTCACTGTGGATGTAACTGGGGTACCCGAAGATGGCGAAGGTGCTGTGCAGGGCCTCTATAACTGAGGAGGAAGTCATGTCCGAGCAGAGCACAGCAAATGGGAAGTGGGAGTACTCATCGATGGCCGTAAGGATGTAGGTGTTATGGTTGGTTGACGGTAAGGGCCCCTTGAAGTCTACGCTGAGACGCTCAAGGGGGTGGGTGGCTTTGATGATGTGGGTGTTCTCCGGACGGAAGAAGTGGGGCTTGAACTCAGCGCACACTGGGCAGGCTCGGGTCATGGAGCAAATCTCCTCGACCATATAGGGCAGTTTGTGAGATTTGACAAAGCGCGCGAACCTAGTGACCCCTGGATGACAGAGCTCCTCGAGGAGTCTCTGCAGACTCAACCACAGTTGTATGTTGCCGCAAGTCCCCCTGGAGAGCGCTTCTGGCGGGTCGTTGGGTTTACCTGGCTGATAGAGTATGTCATAATTAAAGGTGGAGAGCTACATTATAACTCAGACAATAATATTTCAGTCTTAAATTTTAAGTCTGCCATTACACACGTCACTTATTGAACAAAGAATAGGTTCACAGTGTTGATGAAGGGTTGTGGCTTGAAACACCCACCATCCTTTCTCTCCCACCGACGCTGCTCAACACGTTGAGTTCCTCCAGCAGAATTTGTTTTGCTTCAGATTCCAGTATCTGCAGTTCCCCTGTGTGTCTCCAGATTCACTCATTCACTGTACCTCCCACACTGTCTGGGACACTTATCCCTCCCATCAAAGACTCTTCCTTGACCCAGGTTTCAGATCTGCGGGTATTTATTTTCCATTACAAATAAGAGAATCAGTTCTTTCAAACTGGGCTTGAGTTTGCATCGAAAAAGGTTCTAATATTTGGAATATTGAGTACCAATATAATATTTCTATCACAGGCCAGCACTGACAGAACAAAGCAGTACTGTGCCAGGGAGATCATGTGCCAGGGAGATCATGTGCCAAGGAGATCATGTGCCAAGGAGATCATGTGCCAGGGAGATCATGTGCCAAGGAGATCATGTGCCAAGGAGATCATGTGCCAGGGAGATCATGTGCCAGGGAGATCATGTGCCAAGGAGATCATGTGCCAGGGAGATCATGTGCCAAGGAGATCATGTGCCAGGGAGATCATGTGCCAAGGAGATCATGTGCCAGGGAGATCATGTGCCAAGGAGATCATGTGCCAAGGAGATCATGTGCCAGGGAGATAATGGCCTGAAATATCCATTTGGAGTGATAATTGCAACTGTGAAGAAGGCACACTAATGCCTCTTACTTTATAAGGCAGTGGTTCTCAACCTATTTCCCCCCTCCCCCCAACCCCCATCACTCACATACCACCTTAAGTAATCCCTTACTAACTGCAGAGCATCTATGGCATCCAACGCCTTAGGGATGCTCTGTGGTTAGTAAGGGATCACTTAAGGTGGTACGTGAGTGGGGGAAAAAGATGAGGACCACTGCTGTAGAATGTGGTAAACGCAGCGACACCTTTGCAGGCACCAGCCTTCCATCCACTGAAGATGTCTGAAGTAAGGCGCTGCCTCCAGAAGGTGGACCTTCATCACCTGAGTCACAACCTCTTCTCACTGCTACTTCCAGG
This sequence comes from Narcine bancroftii, assembly GCF_036971445.1. Classification (NCBI taxonomy): domain Eukaryota; kingdom Metazoa; phylum Chordata; class Chondrichthyes; order Torpediniformes; family Narcinidae; genus Narcine; species Narcine bancroftii. The sequence continues at coordinate 311,488,853 of NC_091472.1, forward strand.
CAGAAGGTACAGAAGCACCTCTCGGTTCAAGAGCAGTTTTAAAAAAATCCTATAGCTACGAGGTTCTTGAAACTCCCTGCACTAACCCTACCACCTCCCCCACCACCAGTCTACACTACTGAAACATTCCTTTTTTCTTGCACTAACTGCAAAGATTTATTCACCAGTCATTTGATATTATTTTTTTTCTGTCTGAATGGCCATTTAACTTTCTTTCACTGTTGTATTTGATGCATCTTACCTGCACTTGCTACAACAAGTAAAATTTTCCATGCATGTCTGTGCATGGTAAATAACCCTCCGAGACTCTACTAATTATTTAACAATATTTAGTTGTTTTTAAAACTGTTTGTACGTGTGTCCCTTCTGGTTGTGTTGTTGCCAGTCAGATGATAATAAATTTGAACTTCAAAATCCCATTGAGTACAAATTGGGTGTATCCAAGGCAATGAATATCCCAGGTGCAGGGCATCAATGAACATTGAACAAAGTCTAATAACCACAAAATATAATAAATAATCTTTAGTTAAATACTGACTGATCTCAGAGAATTGCTTTGACTGCAATTTCCGCCACCTTCTATGGGTTACAGTTGCTTATATAAACCAAATTATTGGCATTTAATACCCAGCGGTATTAAGGAAGCGGTGCATTTGTAAATTTCATTGACTTGGGTCAAACAAGTGGGCAGATAAATAAAGCAGAAAAACCATCACGATATTCTTTGCTGCATGTCCCCCCTCTCCAGTTTTAAGTGGCGGGCGTTGAGTGCCCCTGCCTTCCACGGGGTGATCGTTAAATCGATAACGGATTCAAGAAAGGGGCTTGAATGGCGATGCAAGCAGGAGAGACCTTCTCAATTGCGAGAAATCTCCTCTTTGCGATGGTTGAGGGTTGAGGGTGCGAATGTGACTTGATTTAGTTGGAAATGATCAACTTGAGCAGCGGGTTGGAATTATTTAACGGCGGAGAAAGGGACCCGGCGACAAAGTATCCACCGAGCAGAAGTATTCACAGAGTAAAGAGATTTAAAGCGTTATCAGGAGATGCGTTCTATTAACACGTTTATGGTCGATTGGGAGGTTATTTACAGCAAATATCTCTCACTGGGGTGTTTATTACAATATTGCAATCAAATAAGTTTCAGCTTGCTTTTGTATATTTAGCTTTATCTGTGGCGAAAAAATGTATTGCTAGTACGTGGAAAGATACAAATACGATTGATATTAATAGATGGCATAATGAGATGAAATATTGTTTAATAATGGAAAAATTACATATGTTTCACATGATAATTATAATTTTTTTGTTAATAAGTGGCTGTTATACTTGGAATATTTACATTTCAATTGATATTGATTAGATTTTAATATGTATATTTAAGTTTTTTTTAATATTCTTTTTATTTTTTTATGGCTCTCCTTAGGAGAGTTGGCTGAGGGGGGATCTTTTCTTTTCTTTTTTTCTATATATAAAAAAACTTGATGCTCATGTTTAATTGCTGTATATGTCATATATTGTTTTTTGAACGAATAAATAAAGTTTAAAAAAATGCATTGAAATCCCAATTTATTGCATGTCGAAAAAGCGCGGCAGCAGGTCACAGACAAGACTGGTTAAAGTAACAATGTGTATCACGTTATGTGTCTGGGCAGCTCATGGCAAATCCCCTCGGCGACTCAAATCCTTCATATTATATTTCTGTTTCAGGTGGGAGAAGTTGGCGACAGAACCTGCTCTTAATGAGGTGAAGGTGTCTCCGAAATCTAATGCGTTGGTGTCCTGCAATTTAGCGTCGAGACCAATCGGCAGTTTTCAGGGAGGGAGGGAGGGATGGGGCTGGTGGGAGGTGATCACAGAACTTTCTCACCATGTTAGCAGCGAGTTGGGGTCGGGGGGGGGGATTTCGCACGGGTGGTGAGCGATGAAATTCGGGGATACATATCGCACCAGAACTGGATATATTTATTTACACCCACCTCGCAGTAAAAAAGAATCAGCGGAAATTAGAGAATTGCTACTCAGGGCATCACACACACACACACACACACACTTCCCTCCATCCACGTCTCCCGCTGCCTGGGAAAGGCAGCCAACAGACTGAGACGGGCCCATCACACGGGACACCCCGGACAACACTCCCTTCACCCTGCTCCCATCGGGGAGAAAGATTGAGGGTACGGACATGCTCTTCCACCCAGCCATCAGGCACCCAAATTAAGCCCTCAACAGTGAAACCTCAATCCCTTGCCTTGTATTATTTTCTTCCCTATAGTAAATCTATAATTGTGGTCTTGACTTTCTAACTGTGTGTCTGTGTGTGTGAGTTCGTATCTTGGTGTGTGCCTGTCTATGTGTGCGTTTATGTGTGTCTGTCAGTTGGTATGTGTCTGTGTGTGCCTATGTGTGTGATGTATATGTGTGTGTGTGTGTGTGTGTGTGTGTGTGATGTATATATGTGTGTGTGATTATATAGGTGTGTGTGTGTGTGTGTGTGTGTGATGTATGTGTGTGTGATATATATATGTGTGTGTGATATATAGGTGTGTGTGTATGTGTGTGTTGTATATGTGTGTGATGTATATGTGTGTGTGATGTATGTGTGTGTGATATATATATGTGTGTGATATATAGGTGTGTGTGTATGTGTGTGTTGTATATGTGTAATGTATGTGTGTGTGTGTGATATATATATGTGTGTGTGATGTATGTGTATGTGTGATGTATATGTGTGTGTGATGTATGTATGTGTGATGTATATGTGTGTGTGTGATGTATATGTGTGTGTGATGTATGTGTGTGTGATATATATGTATGTGTGTGATGTATGTGTATGTGTGATGTATATGTGTATGTGTGATGTATATGTGTGTGTGTGATGTATATGTGTGTGTGATGTATGTGTGTGTGATGTATATGTGTGTGTGATGTATATGTGTGTGTGATGTATGTGTGTGTGATGTATATGTGTGTGTGTGATGTGTGTGTGTGTGTGTGTGTGTATGTGTGTGTGTGTGTGTTAAATTGTTAGACTGTTGGGAGAACACCTTGCCCTGTACTCGGCATAATTTGACAATTTAAATCCACACTGTATCACGTACTGGAACTTGAAATAATCTAATTTGTAAACGATCTTTTTGTTTGTCCAGTTAGATTCACCCCATTCCTTTTTTCGGCTACGATCACATTTTCTTTTCGTCCAAAACTGACTTGTCTCCGTGCTTTTCTGTTAGATCGAAACACTACTCAGCCAACACACAGACTTCTTTCGGAGCACTTGTTTAACCAAATACGTCCGATGGAAAAGATAAACAAAAATCAGGTCACTGACTCGAGACCGTTCGGCCCCTTGAGCCAACTCTAGCCATGAGATCTTTGCTGGGCTGCAGATCGATCGCCTTTTGCTCTGCATCGAGAGGGTATTTTCCCCGCGATCGGAGGATTCCCGATTCCTGCTACCTTGAGGCGGGGGATTTTGTTTTCTGATTTGACTCGCGGATGATCCGGCTTTAAAACCAACGTGACTTTCTCCTGGCTCTCAATCCCCTTTCCCGGGACGCCGTTCCCCAGATCTCCGTTCTTGAAATGCATGGAGCATTTTATTAAACTGTTCATCCAATCAATCCACGTGCAAGGACAGGGAACCCGTTCTCCAGTCATTCCCACTGATTAACCATCTCAACTCGGGATTATTCATTTTAACGAGAAGCAAAGCGTTGAAGCTTAAATGCAAACATTTTGCCAATGTCCAGAGATAATTTTACGTCTTAGGTTTTGTAATTTGGCGTCTGCTTTTCCTTTTCCTATATGTATTAATCTGCATTGGTGTTAGAATCCGATTTGGATCACACACCACTGCTGCATTACACAGCGGTTATATGGTATATATCGGGCGGCACGGTTAGCGGACAGCAGTGGTTCTCAACCTTTCTCTTTCCACTCACCTCCCACTTGAAGTCATCCCTCTGCCACCGGTGCTCTGTGATTAGTAAGGGATTGCTTCAGGTGGGATGTGGGTGCGAAGGGAAGGTTGTTTTTCAAATTTTATTTTATTGGTACATGTAAAAAGTACAGCTATTGCCAAATTACTATAGATCAAAATCAATACATGCTATTTTAACATCCCCCCCCCCCACTCCCTCTCACACAGAAACCCCCCCAAAGAAAGCAAGAAAAAAACCCAAACGAAATAGATTAATTATATAAACAATACTGGATATTACCTTATAACTAAATTATAACCTAATCATGTCAACCTCTCCAACTATGAATATATCCATTAAATATAAAAAATAGGATGAACTAAAACAGTATAATATATAGGACTTGGTCAAAATTTAATATATAGATACAATTATTGTTAGATGTTACATATACATCTAACAATAATAAAATATAAAATGAAGGTGAGGCAGGCAAGGGGAGTGGCAAAGCTGAAAATTAGTCTACCAATTAACTTAATATAAGTATTTATAAAGTTATAACCACCAATCTTTTTCAGGGAGGACGGAAGGTTGAGAACGTCTGCTCTAGACCCAGTTGTTAATGACAGATTTTGCTTGAGACAAATTGTCAGTGGCCCATTTCCTTGGGAGTTCTGAAACCGTGCACAGAACGAGTTAACGAGGGACGATTAAAACAGTGGTTTTCAAACTTTTTCTCTCCACCCACACCCCACCTTAAGCAATCCCTTACTCATCACAGAACACCGATGGCACAGGGAATACTTAAAATGGGATGTGAGTGGAAAGAAAAGGTTGAGAACCACTGATATAAATTAAAGGAAAGACTCAAGCCTGGAGACGCTGTGATTGACAGGGAAATGCTGCAGGAATTCAGCCGGTCTTTCAGCGTCCATAGGAAACGACGATATATTGCCAACGATTCGAGCCTGGGATCCTTCTTCAAGGAAGAAGTGGAATGAGGCCAACAATATTTGTCAAGGGCGCAGCCTCATAACACGGATAGACTTTGGAATTCCAGACGTTGAGGTCTCCCAGGGTAGAGAGTGGAGCTTGTTCCAACTGTCCACAGGAGAACGAGGAAGAGAAGGGTCGGGGAGACCCTGAAAGTCGTCTTGTTCCAACTGTCCACAGGAGAGCGAGGAAGAGAAGGGTCGGGGAGACCCTGAAAGTCGTCTTGTTCCAACTGTCCACAGGAGAACGAGGAAGAGAAGGGTCGGGGAGACCCTGAAAGTCGTCTTGTTCCAACCGTCCACAGGAGAGCGAGGAAGAGAAGGGTCGGGGAGACCCTGAAAGTCGTCTTGTTCCAACCGTCCACAGGAGAACGAGGAAGAGAAGGGTCGGGGAGACCCTGAAAGTCGTCTTGTTCCAACTGTCCACAGGAGAGCGAGGAAGAGAAGGGTCGGGGAGACCCTGAAAGTCGTCTTGTTCCAACTGTCCACAGGAGAACGAGGAAGAGAAGGATCGGGGAGACCCTGAAAGTCGTCTTGTTCCAACTGTCCACAGGAGAACGAGGAAGAGAAGGGTCGGGGAGACCCTGAAAGTCGTCTTGTTCCAACTGTCCACAGGAGAACGAGGAAGAGAAGGGTCGGGGAGACCCTGAAAGTCGTCTTGTTCCAACTGTCCACAGGAGAGCGAGGAAGAAAAGGGTCGGGGAGACCCTGAAAGTCGTCTTGTTCCAACTGTCCACAGGAGAACGAGGAAGAGAAGGGTCGGGGAGACACTGAAAGTCGTCTTGTTCCAACTGTCCACAGCAGAGCGAGGAAGAAAAGGATCGGGGAGACCCTGAAAGTCGTCTTGTTCCAACCGTCCACAGGAGAGCGAGGAAGAGAAGGGTCGGGGAGACCCTGAAAGTCGTCTTGTTCCAACTGTCCACAGGAGAACCAGGAAGAGAAGGGCCGGGGAGACACTGAAAGTCGTCTTGTTCCAACTGTCCACAGGAGAACGAGGAAGAGAAGGGTCGGGGAGACCCTGAAAGTCGTCTTGTTCCAACTGTCCACAGGAGAGCGAGGAAGAAAAGGGTCGGGGAGACCCTGAAAGTCGTCTTGTTCCAACTGTCCACAGGAGAACGAGGAAGAGAAGGGTCGGGGAGACCCTGAAAGTCGTCTTGTTCCAACCGTCCACAGGAGAGCGAGGAAGAGAAGGGTCGGGGAGACCCTGAAAGTCGTCTTGTTCCAACTGTCCACAGGAGAGCGAGGAAGAGAAGGGTCGGGGAGACCCTGAAAGTCGTCTTGTTCCAACTGTCCACAGGAGAACGAGGAAGAGAAGGATCGGGGAGACCCTAAAAGTCGTCTTGTTCCAACTGTCCACAGGAGAACGAGGAAGAGAAGGGTCGGGGAGACCCTGAAAGTCGTCTTGTTCCAACTGTCCACAGGAGAACGAGGAAGAGAAGGGTCGGGGAGACACTGAAAGTCGTCTTGTTCCAACTGTCCACAGGAGAGCGAGGAAGAAAAGGGTCGGGGAGACCCTGAAAGTCGTCTTGTTCCAACTGTCCACAGGAGAACGAGGAAGAGAAGGGTCGGGGAGACACTGAAAGTCGTCTTGTTCCAACTGTCCACAGGAGAGCGAGGAAGAAAAGGATCGGGGAGACCCTGAAAGTCGTCTTGTTCCAACCGTCCACAGGAGAGCGAGGAAGAGAAGGGTCGGGGAGACCCTGAAAGTCGTCTTGTTCCAACTGTCCACAGGAGACCGAGGAAGAGAAGGGTCGGGGAGACCCTGAAAGTCGTCTTGTTCCAACTGTCCACAGGAGAGCGAGGAAGAGAAGGGTCGGGGAGACCCTGAAAGTCGTCTTGTTCCAACTGTCCACAGGAGAACCAGGAAGAGAAGGGCCGGGGAGACACTGAAAGTCGTCTTGTTCCAACTGTCCACAGGAGAACGAGGAAGAGAAGGGTCGGGGAGACCCTGAAAGTCGTCTTGTTCCAACTGTCCACAGGAGAGCGAGGAAGAAAAGGGTCGGGGAGACCCTGAAAGTCGTCTTGTTCCAACTGTCCACAGGAGAACGAGGAAGAGAAGGGTCGGGGAGACCCTGAAAGTCGTCTTGTTCCAACCGTCCACAGGAGAGCGAGGAAGAGAAGGGTCGGGGAGACCCTGAAAGTCGTCTTGTTCCAACTGTCCACAGGAGACCGAGGAAGAGAAGGGTCGGGGAGACCCTGAAAGTCCTCTTGTTCCAACTGTCCACAGGAGAACCAGGAAGAGAAGGGCCGGGGAGACCCTGAAAGTTGTCTTGTTGAATAAACGAACGAGAGTTTATTCAGACACGATAGAAACTTTCTTCGGTTCCGTTTCCCAGTTGTGAAAAGTTCACCAAAAGCCCATTTAAGCGGATCATTTCAGCTCTGGAAACCAATCCCAGGGGTATCGGTGGAGGAGGGTCCCGGCTGAGAGAGGAGAGCAGCAATGTTTTTTCTGTTTGTGTCGGTACAGGATGGAGGATAAGCCAAAAGAGGCACTAGTTCCTCAAGGGGCCGTGGAGTGATCACAGGCACAGACTTACCTCGCGTTGGAGCCAAACACGAGAGTCTGCAGATGCTCTGATGGGTTCTGAAACTCAGCAGGTCCCGCAGCGTCCATAGGACGTTTCAGGCCTGAGTCCTTCTTCAAGATATCTTTCAGAAATTCCCGAATTTATCCCAGATATTGGAGAAGGAGTTGGAATCATAAGGCATTGCTATGAAGGTCGTTGTTTTGCGGCAACGTCCGAGTGCAAAAACTGCTTAAAATGAACATTTCACTAATAAATAAATGAAAATGAGCTGGTGTCTGCGGTTCATTGACCGTCCAGAAATCTGATGGTGGAGGGGAAGAAACTGTTTCTGTGCTCGTCTTCAGGCTCCTGGACCTCCTTCCTGGTGGAAGCAGTGTGAAGAGGGCATGGCCTGGGTGGTAACAGTCCTTGAGGATAGAGGCTGCTTTCTTAAGACACCGCCTCCTGGAGAGGTCCCCGATGGAGTGGACACTGATGCCCTTGATGCGGCTGGCAGCGTTAACAATTCTGTAGTTCCCCACCCGCCCCCTCCATCCGCCCTGTACATTGGCACCTCCATCCCGGACAGCGAAGAAGCAGAATTTATTTTAGATCCTATTGCATATATTTCTATGTGAGAAGGTAGTAAGGAAGCTGGGTTTGTGGAATAATTTAAACCAATTAAATTAACCCTCCAAATCCCCGAATCCCCCCGACCTATAGTCATGGAGTCGTCAGGATACTGGGATTTTGAGGGATCATTTATAATTATAATTTACACACACACACACACAGACAGATATATATACACACACATACATTCACTCACAGAGACACACACATACATACACACAGATATACATATATATAAATACACAGACAGACACACATACATGCACACACACATTATACACATCTACACAGATATACATTCAGACACATGCACGCAAATACATATATAGAAGAAGAAGAAAGAAGATATATATACACACACATATATTTGCTCACAGAGACACACTGATACATACATACACATATACACCTACAGATATATATATACATATTTATATCCATATATACACACAGATACATTCACACACACACACACACGCTACAATAACATTTTTTTAAAAACAACTTTCTGGCTGATTTGCTTTCCGAACCCTGGTTTGGTTTCGTAGGTTCAGGGACCCGGAATTGAGTCAACATTGGAAGTAAAGAGGCGAATCTGTTTGCCGAGAGTTAAAGCAGCGGAAAAGTGTGGCGGGCGCAAAGCGACCACTTCAAGCCTCCATGGAAACGTGGCAGATCCAGCGCAAGAGGAACGAGAGTTTTATTAAAAGGAGATGGAACTTTGATAAGGGTTTAATTCTTCGGTGGAGCCGAGCGATCGGGGTTGGAGATTTTATTGCCGAGACGCGTCTCTCTGACAATGTTAAATTGCTGTTTTAATTAAACCACCCAGCTCGTCCCAATCTTTCAGGAAATTGCTCCCTGATCATTGTTCTGTTCGCTGATATCCAGACTGTTGCCTCGCAACTCCCCCCGAACCTTACGTTTCACACCAGGTCGAGAGAGGAGGGTGATTCACTAGCTTTTTTTTAAATTTATCAAAAGCCTCCCCATAATGTTTGCAAACCGCTTTTGATCCTAGACTCGCCATGAAACAAGCAGCAAACTGCGGACCGGGACTCAATCCTGCCGGATATAATCTGATGTTAAACATGTACCTGCCAGGTACAAATCCTTCTCCTCTCTGACATTCTCTCTCTCTCCCTCCCTTCAAGCCCAGGTTCTTACCCCGTCTTGATTTCCCCCCCTCTAACTCAGATTCTCTTGTTCTTCCCTTCCCCTGTCCACTTTTCCTTTCTCTCTTCCCCCCCCCCCCCCCCCCAACTCTCTCTTTTTCTCACACCTCTCTTTCTCTCAAATTCGATCTGTATCCAACTCTTCTTTTCGGGGAGCGGAACACAAGAACGGCAGAAGTTGGAATTTTGAGTGAATAAGGAGGAGCTGAGGGACCTCAGTGGGACAGACAGCATCGGTGGAGGGAAACAGTCGGAACCTTTAGGTGTCCCGACTCAATACGTTGAGTACCCATAGATGCGGCATAATGCTCGCCAGCTTCTCTCTGTTCACTCTTTTCCTCTCTCTCCCTCTCTGTCTCTCCCCTCTTCCTCTCTCTCCCTCTCTGTCTCCCCCTCCCTCTCTGTCTCTCTCTGTCTCCCCTCCCTCTCCCTCCCTCTCTGTCTCCCCTCCCTCTCTCTCCCTCTCTGTCTCTCCCCTCTTCCTCCCTCTCTGTCTCCCCTTCCCTCTGTCTCCCCCTCCCTCTCTCTCCCTCTCTGTCTCCCCCTCCCTCTCTGTCTCTCCCCTCTCCCTCCCTCTCTGTCTCCCCTCCCTCTCTCTCCCTCTCTGTCTCTCCCTCCCTCTCTGTCTCTCCCTCCCTCTCTGTCTCTCCCCTCTTCCTCCCTCTCTGTCTCCCCCTCCCTCTCTCTCCCTCTCTGTCTCCCCCTCCCTCTCTGTCTCTCCCCTCTTCCTCTCTCTCCCTCTCTGTCTCTCCCCTCTTCCTCTCTCTCCCTCTCTGTCTCCCCCTCCCTCTCTCTCCCTCTCTGTCTCTCCCCCTCTTCCTCTCCCTCTCTCTCTGTCTCCCCCTCCCTCTGTGTCTCTCCCCTCTTCCTCTCTCTCCCTCTCTGTCTCTCCCCTCTTCCTCTCTCTCCCTCTCTGTCTCTCCCCTCTTCCTCTCTCTCCCTCTCTGTCTCCCCCTCCCTCTCTGTCTCTCCCCCTCTTCCTCTCCCTCTCTCTCCCCCTCTGTCTCTCCCCCTCTCCCTCTGCCTGTTTCTCTCTTTCTCTTTCCCCATCTCGGTCCCTCTTTCTCCCATTCCGTCCTCTCGCCCGCACACCTTCCACCTCTCCCATTTCCCACGCTACCATTAAACCTTTCTCCGTCGCAGGACCTTTCACCTCCAAGTGCGTTCGCCCCTCTCCTCCCTCCTTGACTCAACCCCTGCCCCCCCACCCCCTCCGTTCTTTACTTTTCATTTGTTGGACGATCTCCACCTGGACCTTTTGGTTGATTTTCTCTCAGGTTTCAGTCCTTCAGTGACTGCGTCTCTCTAGTTGCTCCTTGTCCTGCCTCTCCCCCCCACACCCCCACCACCTCACGTTCCCTCCCCACTTCTTTCTGACCCCGACTAAGTGCCGCCACTGTCCCGCCTCACTCTGCCCCTCTGCTCTCCACTCCTTGTCCCCATTCTCCCCCTCGTTCACCTTCAACTCCCTGTGCTGCCTTCAACGGATTCTCCGGGCGTCTCCCCACAGCTCTCAGCAATCACATCCCTTTCCCATCTACCGCCCCCACTCCCCCTCTTCTCTCTCTCCATCTCCGCTGTTTTATAAAGTAAAAGGGCTCTGATGTCGGAAGTGAGTTTGCCGTCTTTTCCTGAACGTGTTTCCTGCTTTCGGGACAGGGGTGTCCAGAGACAGAAAGTCAGGGAAGTATTGGTGACTTGGTGTGAGAGAGAGAGAGAGGGGAGGGAGGGAGAGAGAGGGGTGGGGGGTGGGGGAGAGATGGAGGAGAGAGAGAGGGGGGGGGGGGGGTGGGGGAGAGATGGAGGGAGAGAGAGAGAGGGGGATGGGGTGGGGGAGGGATGGAGGGAGAGGGAGAGAGAGAGGGGGGGGGTGGGTGGGGTGGGGGAGGGAGAGAGAGAGAGAGAGTGTTTATCAGTAAGTCTGCCCCTGAAATGTTGGTAATTCCTTCACAGTTGCTGCTTTTTTCCATCCAGATTCCAAAGTCTGCAGTCTCTGGTGAGATGAGACAGAGATGGACAGGGGAGAGATGGAGGCAGCGAAAGAAAGAGACCAAGGGAATCATAGTTTGAGAGAGGTGTGTGTGTGAGAGAGAGAGGGCATTGGTGAGGCCAAATTTGGAATATTGTGTGCAGTTTTGGTCGCCGAATTACAGGATGGATATAAACTGTATAGAGAGAGGGCAGAGGAGGTTTACGAGAATGTCGCCTGGGTTTCAGGGTTTGAGTTACAGGGAAAGGTGAAACAGGCTAGGACTTTACTCCCTGGAGTGGAGAAGGTTGAGTGAGGGGTGATTTGATCGAGCTGTTTAAAATTATGAGGGGGACAGATAGAATCAATGTGGACAGGCTTTTTCCATTGAGAGTGGGGGAGATTCAAACAAGAAGGGGAAGTTCTTCACTCAGAGGGCGGTGGAATGAGTTTCTGGCCAAAGTGGGTTCGATTTTAATATTTAAGGAAAAGTTGGATTGGTCTATGGATGAGAGAGGTCTGGAGGGTTCTGGGCCAGGTGCGGGTCAATGGGACTAGGTGTTCGGCATGGACTAGAAGGGCCAAACCGTTTCTGTTCTGTAATTGTTATATGGTTATAGAAAGAGAAAGAGAGAGTCAGGAAAAGAGAAGGATAAAGCTAACAGAAAGGTTCAGAGAGAGAGAGAGAAAGGGGCAGAGAGGGAGACAGCAGTAGATAATAGTGTATTGTTACACCTTTTAACAAGTATCTAATTTCCAAGACTTTGAAAAATTAGGCGGCTAATGTGCAGATTGTGGTTTTAGGATGGTGATATTTTCTGTGCTTTCTTTATGATCTTTATTCCCTTCCAGACACAGCCCACGACAACCTCCTCAAGGATGGAAAACAGGGGACGTGGGGAGCCTTGAGCTCCGGGGCACAGAAAGGTAAGGGTGCCAAGTATGTTTGTGACAAGGACAGTGCCCTTTGGCTCCATTGTGGAAGCAGGAGATAGTGCAAGCCATTTGGCATTTTCCGGCTGCTCTGACAGTCAATATGATCATGGATGAACATAAAAAGAAATGACAGCACAGTGCAGGCCTTTCACCCCAAGATTTAGTGCTGACCTATACAACCCACTCACCAATTTAAACCTTCCCCACCTCACACCAATAACCTCTATTTTTCTTTAATCTGTGCCTGCCTAAGACTCTTTTTAAATGCTCCTATTATTCCAGCCATCACCGCCACTCCTGACAAAGGCCCACAACTCTCTGTGTAAAATTCTAACCTGTGACATCTCTCCCAAACCTTCCTTCCCTCACCTTGTACAGATGTCTTCACTACTCTCACCCCGGAAACAACGGTGCTGGCTGTCCGCCCTATCCAATGGTCCCATTGTCGTGTAGACCTCCATCAAATTATCTCTCATCCTTCTTTGCTTTAAAGGGAGGAAGGGGGACAGAAAATAAAACATTACAGCACTGTACAGGCCCTTCAGCCCACTATCTTGTGCCGGCTGACGACAACCTTTGCCACAACAAACATTTGCCTCCGTTCTCACTTTCTAGCACTCATCCAGCAAACCTGCATATCTGTACATCTCTGAGTATGTCAGGGGCTTGCAGGTATAAAGGGAAGGCATCCTGGCAGCATCTGCTAGAGGATGGTGGAGGTTCAGCAGCAGGGTAGGGAAAGGATTGGTTCTGACTCTGTGCTCCCTGTCATCCATCAGATATCATCCCGATTTTCGCATTCCCATCCCTATCGTTTCCAGCCCATTCATTCTCTCCCGACCCTCATCGCCCCATCACAGCTGGTTGCACCTTCCTTTATCAGGCACCTGGGTTCTGAAGTTCTGTGTATGTGACCACACTTGGAGTATTGTGCACAGCGTTAGTCATTGGAAACAGTGCAGATAAGGTTCACAAGAATGTTGCTGGGATGGGATAATGGTACTGAGTTTATTGTCAGTATTCATAATGTACTTTTGCCTGAAATTCTTACTTTCTAAAACCAAACAGGAACTTTGCAAAAAAAAACCCAAACTCCTATGGTATTCTCAATGGGGGCCCAGAATAGTTAACGGGTGGGGGCACTGAATGAAGTCATAAAGTGTTTTTTTTACATAGTCAGATTCCAGGTGTATTGTCAGAGTCATGACATCATATACAGCCCTGAGATTCCTTTGTCCTGCAGGCGCGGCAGAATTGCCACTAATTGGTTGTGCAAAAAAATGAACCGCACCCAGCGGTGAACGTGCAAACAAACAACTGTAAAGAACTGTAAAGAGGTAACAAATGCAAATAAACTGACTGTGCAATACAGAGAGAGCAAAGAGAATCAATAGCGTGCACATGTAAGAGTCCTTAAATGAGTCTCTGACTGAGTTTGTGACTGAAAAGTGGAGGGGGAGCAGCCGTCAATAGGAGAGAGGTACAGAAGAAACCAACTAAGCTTTACTGCTTCACGAGGAAGGGTCACATGAACTTTGAAAAGAGATCTAAGGGGACCATAACCAAAAAAAGGTTGAAAATGTCTGCATTAAGTGGAAAGAGAAAAGCTAATATATATAACCGATAGATAATAAATATTCACACGGATAATAGTGCAAAGTGATGGGGGACTTGATTGATAAAGAGAGTTTGGTCAGACTGGGACATTTCTCCCTGGAGTGTAGGAGGCATTGAAAATTGGTGCAAGGCATGGATTAGGGAAAAATTCATAGTCTTTTCTTTTTCCAGGGCAGGGGAGTAGATTTAAGGTGGAAGGGGCCATATTAAAAAGGAATTTGAGGCAACTTTTTCACATAGAGGGTTGTGGGTATATGGAACGAGAGGCCAGAGGAAGTGGTCGAAATGGGGACAATTGTCATACTTAAAAGACCATAAGACCATATGTGCAGAAATAGGCTATTCAGCCCATCGAGCCTGCCCCACCAGTTGATCATGAGCTGATACACTTTCCCACTGAGCCCCACTGCCCGGCCTTCTCCCCGTAACTTTTGTTGCCCTGGCTAAGTTAAGAACCTATTGCTCTCTGACTCAAATACCCCCAATGACCCGGCCTCCGCAACCGGCTGTGGCAACAAATTCCACAGATTCACTCCCCACCCACCACCCTGGCTGAAGAAATTCCTCCGCATCTCTGTTCTCAGCGGACGCCTTTCAATCCTGAAGTTGTGCCCTCATGGGACATTTGGGCAGGTACGTGGGTGCGAAAGGATTTCAAGGGATATGGGTGAAATGCTGATTAATGGGAATAACTTTGAGAGGCCATTTTGTTGGCATGGATGTGTTTCCGTGCAGCACAATTCGACGAGCCCGCCATGACTCCAAAAGATCACTGACCATCTATGATTCAGCTTTTCAATACTCTTGCCTGCACCTGGGTTTGATGATATATTTGTAATTTTTTTTGTTCAAAATATAGTGTAAATAGTGTTATTATGGTCACAGTGGGATTACAGATAAAATTGGCAAGCATAACCCTATTAAGCAATAGGGTTAGCTAAGGATAACTTTACAAACATACATCTGAATGCATAAATATGCTGTCAAAATGAAACAGTCTGAACTTAGAAATCAAGGGGACAACAGTAAAATCAAAGAAGTGTATAAATTGACCAGGAAAAGCAAGAAACCTGTGGATTGGGAGAACTTTACAATATCAGCAAATGAATTTCTACAGGTACGTAAAGAGAATGGGATGAAGGTAGGAGAAATGATGACAGGGAACAAGGAAATGGCAGGCCGATACCCTCCAGCTGGATGATATTAACATTGACTTCTCTGGTTTCCATTTGCCCTATCCAAAGCCGTAGAGTGAGGAATAATAGGGCTTTATTACACTTTAGACTCGTAGCTGGTCTGATTCCATGTGCTCGATTGAAGACCGGGAGAGGGGAGGTTGACTTTTAGTCCAGGGTCGCAAGGGAAGGAGTTACTGGGGGGGGGGAGGGCGGGCCAACTAGCCATTGACAGTCACATATTCGTATCACCACAGCCCTCCTGCCCCATCTATCTCTATTTCTCTTTTCCTCTAGCCTTGGCGCTCTCTTTTCCCTCTGTCTTCTTCCTTTTCATTCATAGAGTCACCTCCCTCCTCTGGTGAATTCTCACCTGTTTTCCTATCCACGTCCTTGTTGGCCTGCGCTCCTCCTCCTGCCCTTTTCCTTCTCACTAGCCATTTTATTCAGGCACATGCCTACTCTTGACACAACCTGGAAGAAGGTCTCAGGCCTGAAACGTCGGTTTGATATCTTTACCTCCCATGGATGCGGCGAGACCGGCAGCATTTCCGTGTTTTTGCTGCAGTCGCAACATCTGCAGACTTTCGTGTTTCACTCCCTTCCTCAAGGAATGAGCAAGAAACAGGAAGGCGTCAGAATAAAGACTGAAGACTGGCAGGGGGAGGAATCCAGACCAACAAAAGGTGTTCATTGAGTGTGATGATACGGTGAGAATTGATTTTGGCTCTATGAAAGGAGACAGAGGGAAAAGGGATGAGAGAGGGGGAGAGAGAGATACTTTGATTTGGTTTTCACGATGTAGATAATACACCGGGAGAAACTGGGGCCCAAGGAGTTAGCGGAGTCGAGGAATTGACGGAGGTGTTATCAATTGTGAAATTGTGTTAGATAAATTGATGGTGTTGCAAGTTGATAAATCCCCAGGGCCTGATCGTCTGCATTCTAGAATGCGTTGGGAGATGGCCCTGGAGATAATGGACACATTAGCAATTATTTTCCAACCTTCTCTCACTCTGGGTCTGTTCTCTTGGACCGGAGGGTTGTAAGTCGATAGGTTCCTCAAGGTGACAGGGCAAGTTGTTAGGGTGGTTAAGAAGGCGTTTCGTGTGTTGGGCCTTCATTAGTCATGGGGTTGAGTTCAAGAGCCATGAGGGAATGTTGCAGCTCTATAAAACTCTGGTTAGACCACACTAGGAGGATTGCATTCAGTTCTGGTCACTTCATTACAGGATATAGAACCTTTGGAGAAGGCGCAGAGGAGATTTACCAGGATGTTCTTTGGATTGGAGAGCATGTCCTACGAAGCAAGGTTGGCAGACATAGGGGCAGAAGGTCTCACAAAAGTTGGAAAACATTTATGGCTTTTAGTTATTTTGTAGCAAGGCATTTCAAGTGAAAAAATGCAAATGATTTTCCTCAGTTCACCCATAAGGTTAATATCAACATCGTTTGGATACTCTTTCATCACAGTTCCTACTGCTCCACGTAACTGGACCTTTGAAGCTTCTAAATCAATGGATCTCGGGTGTAAACCCATTAACAAATGAATAATAACACTATTGGGTGGAGCCCATGATCCCAAGGTGTAAATCAAAAGCTAAACACACCTGCCTAAATTAAATAGACCGCATTGATGCACGTGAGTTGGCTAGTCTCTAAATTACTGATGGCCTGAAATTAAATGCAAAATTCAGAAAATACAGAGCGGAACAATGTAATATAAAGGTGAAGCTCTAAATAGAAAATTTTGCACGAGCATAACACGCACACACATACGCACATTTACATACACATGCACACACCCACCCACACACACCCACCCATACACACTCACACACACACATGCGTGCGTACAGACACAGAAAAAAAAATCTGAATTTGTTTGAGGCCCCTGTAGATGGTGAGGCCCTAAGCTTCCCAGTGAATACAAATCTAGTTGATCCAAATTCCTCAGAAGACAGCCCACTGGTCAAGGTACAAACGTTGGTTGTACATCTTTCCCTATGACGGACGCTGCGGGACTTGTTGAGTTTCTCTAGCACTTTTGTGCGTTAATGACAATCACAGCTTCTGCAGACTTTCTTGTTTCACTCCAGTGCATTAGCAAGGCACCAATCCTGTGCAGGTTGCTTCAGATCTGACTCACCAATACTGTGTAATATTCTGTTAGGTTTCCTCGTTTCTTGCTCTATTTTGTATCAAAAAATGTCATAAGTGCCAGAGACAGTCAGTAAATTGGAGAAAGGCAGAAATGCGTGAAACACGGAAGTCTGCAGATGCTGTGATTACAGTAAAAACACACAGAAATGCTGGAGGATCTCAGCCAGTCTCGCAGCATCCATAGGACCTGTTTCGGGCCTGAGCCCTTCCTCAAAGAATGAGCAAGAAACAGGAAGGCGTCAGATAAAAACTGAAGACTGGCAGGCAGGGGGAGGAATCCAGACCAACAAAAGGTGTTCATTGAGTGTGATGATACGGTGAGAATTGATTTTGGCTCTATGAAAGGAGACAGAGGGAAAAGGGATGAGAGGGGGAGAGAGAGAGAGAGAGAGAGGGACAGAGAAAGACGGAGCTGGGTGAAACAGGGGAAAGAAGGTGGGGGGAGTTTAAAGGAAACCGGAGAAATCGATGATAATACCATCCAGTTGGAGGTTGCCCAGTCGACATGGGGGTTCATGCAATGGCTAAAGAATGTACCACAGAGGTGCTGATGGAAACAAGAGAGCCTGCAGATGCTTGAAAACTGGGACGACATATGAAATGCTGGAAGAACCCAGCATCCAAGGAGGGCGATAGAAAGTGAACGTTTCAGCCTGAAACCCTTCATCAGGAATTTTGGCCTGAAACATTGCCTCTAATGGATGCTGCCTGGCCTGCTGGGCCCCTCCAGCATCCTTCTGAGCTGCTGAGGGTCTGTTAGAAATGCGTTCGTTATCTTGAATGGTGTTGGCAATAAAATCACAAAAGCACTGGAGGAACAGATGGCCTAGCGGTTAGCGCCACAGTGCCAGCGACCCGAGTTCGAATCCCATGGTGTCTGTCAGGAGTTTGTATGTTCTCCCCATGAGTTTCCTCTGGGCGTTTTGGTTTCCTTCAAAATGTACCGGGGTTGTAGGCCCCATTGGGTGGCATTGGCTTGTGGGCCGGAGGGCCTGTTACCATGCTGTACATCTAAAAAATAAACTGAGCTGGTCACCCAACATCCATTGGAGGTAAAGATATACCAACGTTTCGGGCCTGAGCCCTTCTACTGGGTATCGCCTGCTGAGCTCCTCCAGCACCGTGTGCTTTTACTGCAATCACAGCATCTGCAGACTTTTGTGTTTCACTCTTAACGGTGTTGGCTTGTTGCCCCAGGCAGTGGACAGATCCAGTTGTGGCAGTTCCTCCTGGAGCTCCTGTCCGACAGCGCCAACGTCAACTGCATCGCCTGGGAAGGGACCAATGGTGAGTTCAAGCTGACTGACCCAGACGAGGTGGCCAGGCGATGGGGCGGGCGGAAGAGCAAGCCCAACATGAACTATGACAAGCTGAGCCGAGCCCTCCGCTACTACTATGACAAGAACATCATGACCAAGGTGCATGGCAAGCGCTACGCCTACAAGTTCGACTTCCACAGCCTGGCGCAGGCATGCCAGCCTTCCGCCGCCGAGCACGCCCTCTACAAGTTCCAGAGCAACCTCGCCCACATCCCCTTCTCCGAGATTCCCAAGCTCAACCTCGTGACGTCCAACGTCGCTCCCTCGGGATTCTCCTACTGGTCGGGCTCCACCCCTACCCTCTACCCGGGGCATGGGCTACAGACCCCGACCCATTTCAGTCCTGTGGGAGGGTCCCACCTTGGTAGTATCGGCAACATGAGCAGCCACTATCACTGAACATTGCAGTACCCTGTTTTTTTTTAACTGCAGACATTAATTCTGATCAAATGGAAGAGGGGTAAAATGGAATTGCAATGACTTGCAAACAGAAAGCTCCAACGCTGCCCAGTGCCCTTATTGCTTGCATTGCTGCTTTCTACGTTGCAACCATTTGACTGCCAGACCACTCAGCTTTGTTAACTCTGAGCCAACGTTAGAATTACAGAATGATATATTGTGGAAAGAGGCCATCTAGCTTGTGCCAGCCAAATAGCCCCATTTTCCCCATGCCCTTATACCCCTGCAAAGACTTCCCCCTCGATGTTAAACCAATTCTGGTGACTGACCAGTTTCCATCACCCTTTTGAGTTCAGGATTAAAGGATCCATCATCCTTCCCCTTGTTCTTCTGCCTGGTATCATAGCATCCTCTTGTTGCTAACATCTCTTCCATTCGGAATTTCACAAAAGGTTCCAAGCTCATACAAAAATTTTCATTAACCTTCTATCTATCGGCTGATCTCTAAAGTCCTTCGTCTCTTCGATTAACAGAAGGCAGGAAATTGTCCTTGAATATAGTTCCTATTTTATTATTTACAACATGGCAAAAAGCCAGTTGAACCCATCTTATTTCACCCAAATTATTCATCAAATCCCTTACAGGGTGGGAGGAAACCGAAGTACCTGGGGAAAACCCACGCGGACATGGTGAGAGTGTGCAAACAGACAGCATCAGATTCGAACCCGGGTCACCAGCACTGCAATAGCCTTGCACGAACCTCCACGCTAAGTGTGCGCTGAATTGGTAGGCGCTGGTCCAGTTACTCGCTCCATAATCCAGCGAGGTCATACATGATCCTCCTGAGTCTGGTCGGATTTCCATGTGGCTTAATGCCGATGGAGATTAAGCAATCGACCAGCCTCATCCTTCATTACATAGAATGGTCCCCGTGATCTTCCTGGAAAGATTTCTCTGTGCCCTTGACATGGTTCCTAACATCTGTCGCCAAGAATTACACAGGACCGAGGTTCAAGGATTCAGATCTTTCACTATGCATTGGAACCAGAGGATCTTGGTCTGGTATCTGTTTCTCATCCTGAGGTAGGAATCCCAGTTTCACTGTGAATGGGGAAAGATGGGTTTGATTCTTAGTTTTGCCTAAGGTTTTTCTTTGGGACATTTGATTAACAAGGTTGTGAAAGCACATGTTCATGGGCTAAAAGTCTTTGTAGAAGTGCATCAACAATTCGCCAGGGGTTGTAAGTCATGGCTACTGACATTACTGTTTAAATGTTTATCCACAAGGGGGTCAAAACTCTTATGTAATTCACTAAAACTATGACTGAGCCTACATAAATCTGTCCTATCCCCTTCCTATCGAAAAACCCTGAGGATTTCAGCTTTGAATGCACTCAGTGATTGAGTGTCCATGCCCTGGGGTGACCTTTATAACCATCTTCCCTTCATCCCCCCCTTTTAATGGTCACCCAACCTGAGTTCTAATTCTAGCCTCTCACCCCCTCTCCTGTCACTCCCCACCCCACCAGAACCCTATATGTGACGATGAAATCACAGTATGACTGTGGGTTTACCTTTTGGACCTCCCCACACTCACAGTCTTTGGTCACCTTCCATTATATTCCCAGGGCAAGGGAGAGGAGAACTAGAAGGCCCAGGTTTAATGTGAGCGGGGAGAAAGTTAAAGAGATCTGGGGTGGGGGGGGAGAGGCAGATTCAGTTAAAAGGATAATAGGGAACGTCTTCTTCTCATATCCTGATGAAGGAAAACATCCAATAGCTACTTTACCAACAGATTCTGCTACCTGGAATGATCTGTCAATACACACGCTAATCTGGTTCTTCACATCACTTAATGTATGTTCCCAGCTCCAAAATGCATCGCCACACACTTCCCTGGATTAAACCCCATTTGCAATTGATCAGACCATCCACATCTTCCGGCATCAAAAGGCTTCCCAATTTTTGCACCATCTGCCAACTTCTACATTTTATCCCCTCCATTTAAATCTAAATCACTTTTATATTTATAAAAGGCAAGGAGCCAAGTAATGAACCTTCTGCAACTGCCCCCCCCCCCCCCCACTGTCTGTTGCCAAACATAAACCAACTTCTTCGCTTCCGGCCACCGACAAACTTGTCGCCTTCATTGGACATCTGCTACCCGGCTCCCTTGATCATTCCCATTAGTTTTTCTTTACTTTAGAGATACAGCACCCTATCCAGGCTTTCCAGCCTGCACTGCCCAGTTACACCTGTGTGACCAATCAACCTACTGGTCCCTTGGGTCTTTGGAACATGGGTGGAAACCAGGGCACACAGAGAGAGCTTGCAAGCTCCTGAAGAGGGCTAGAATTGAACCCGGGTCACTGGCGCTTTAATAGTGTTGTGCTTGCCGCCACACTAACTCTGCTGCCCAGACATTAACTGTGTCTTAAACAGAACGGAAGAACTGCATCAGATATCTCCCAGGATGTGGCTTGGGATGGAACGTTTCATCAGTGAGGGGAGACAGGATAAGCTCAATTTGTTTTCCTTGTGGCAAAGGGAGTTATTTTCCTTGACCCTGGTGGAGATGTAATTTTGAGAAATGTTGATATAAAGTGAGGAACTCTTCCCCATGGCAGAGGTGTCTACGATAAGGTTGAAGGTGAGGACTAAAAGGTTTAGAAGAAAGTTAGTTCAACACTTACTGCGCCGGCGACAGGGGTTCGAATCCTCCGCTGTCTTTAAGGAGTGTGTATGTTCTTCTGCCTGGATTTCCTCTGGGTGCTCCCGTTTCCTCCTACGTTCCAACGATGCACACGGTGAGTAGATTGATTGGTCATATGGGTGTAATTGGGTGGCGCGGGCTTGTTACTGTGATGTTACCTCTAAATTAAAAAAAATTTATTGGGACCATTATTCTGATAGCTCAGTGGTGAGAACGCTGGTCTTGTAAACCAGGGGTCATGAATTTGTTCCTCGCTGGGGCCTCATTTCTGTGAGGGGCTTTGGACAATGTGGCGACTCTCTGTCTTCCTTACGGTAGACAAAAGTTAAAGATGTACATGTATGTTACACTCTAAATGTAGTCTTACGTAATGTGACAATAATGGAACCTTTACTCCTTTCCTCACTGTGCTAAATCCTGTTTTCTCTCTTAATTTATCACCTCCTCTGGTAGTTGTTTCCAGACGGCCATTACTCTTGCTGTATAAATATTCCTCTCAGATATCTTTAATAAATTTCTCCTCACTCACGTTAAACTTGGCTCCTCTGGTTCTCCACTCCCTTGAAGATCAGGGGAGGTAGCCATTGGAGAGGTTGAAAAGCTAAAGAAATCTTTAAATCTAATTTTGATCTGTGAGTTGATGATTATGCTTTGTGGTGTGAGAGCTGAGTGCAGCGAAGACTCATCTCTCGGGTCACTCAACCTCTCGCCATCCCGAGGAACTCTGGAATCTGATGTAATCCTGATACCCATAGGTTTAGTTCTTGACCTGTATTGGAACATTCTGATTGTGTTCAACGCAACATTTCTAAGGCAGGGATTAGAAAAAACCATTTATAAGTTTCTGGAAAGGATTCTGCGAGATATGATCTACCTGCATATAGAAATGTAACTGGTTAAGGATAATCAATGTGGTCTTGTTCATGGGAAATTGTGTCTCATGAATTTAGAGTCACCGGGTCACACCGCATGGAAACAGACTCTTCGGTTCATCGCCCACTGAGCTTTTTGACAAGGCATAAGGAAGAGTGATGAGGACAAGGCAATCTTGACATGGCCTTGAGCAAGGCCTTTGACAAGGTAACGAATGGTAGGCTGGCCTGGAAGGTTAGATCACATGGGATCCGGGGTTAGCTGGCCACTTGGATGCAAAGTTGGTCAGCACAGTTGGCACAGCAGTTAGCACAATGCTGTTCCAGCGCAGCGATTGTCCGTAAGGTGTTTGTACATTTTCTCCATGTCTTCCCCAGGGGCTCCAGTTTCCTCCCACCCTCAGGACATACTGGGGGTTAATTGGGTACAATTTGGCGGCACAGGCTCATGGACTGAGAGGGCCTGTATGTCTAAATTAAATGTTAAAAATTGGCTTGGTGGTGGGAGACAGAGGGAGGTAGTGGAGGGTGTTTTTTTCAGACTGAAAGCCTGTGACCAGTGTTATCAAGAATCGGTGTGGGATCCACTATTGTTCATCATCTATAATAATGACTTTGGTACAAATGTAGTTGGGATTGGTTGGCAAGTTTTCAAATGACACCAGAATTTGTGGTGTTACAGACAGTGTAGAAGATTACACCGGACAATGAAAATTTTGCTTCCTGAACACTTTTGGGTGTATTTTATGGATTTTGGCTTGCTGTTTCACCTTACAATTTTTCTGTCACATGCCGTTTTATAGATATAACCTATTTTTGTGATTCCCTGTCATATTTTAATCCTGCTTCATTGAAAATTCATTTTCTGCATCCGCACTTGAACTTCTTCCCGGCTGATCTTGGGGCAGTGAGTGACGAACATGGTGAAAGGTTTCACCAGGACATTGCGACATGCAGAAGCGGTATCAGGGGAGACTGGAATCCGTCACTGCTGGCTGACTATTGTTGGACACTGACACGAGAGGCATCAGATGCTGAGTGCAAACAAAGTTCAGCGGTAAAGCATTTGAACTGATGCAGTGAGTCAGCATTATAATGCGATAAAATATGCTAAATTCAATAAAAGTTAATTTAATGTTTCTCCAACCGACGTGATACAGCCAATCGGAAGTTACCTTTGTGTTCAGCTTGAAGTTGTCTATCATAATCCCCTATTTTTTTTCCAAAAGCAAACTCTTTGAAAAAAAATTGTCCAGGTTATCTAAGATTACAAGATCCAGATGAACTGCAAAAGTAGGCCAAGGAAGAACAGATGGAAAATAACTTGGACAAGTGTGAAGTGCCGCACTTACTTAAACCAGGACAGGTTTTGCACAGTGAATGGCAGGGCCCTGGACAGTGTTGTAGACTAGTTCCTTAAAACAGGTAGACAGGGTGCTGAAGAAGGCATGAGGATCACTTGCCTTCATTGCTCAACAGTCAGTATGTAATTTTACAACTGTATCAAGTGTGGGTGAGACCCACACTTGGAGTATTGAGGGCTGTTCTAGCTGCAGGAAGGAAGTTGTTAAGCTGAGAAGGTTGCAGAGAAGATTCACAAGGACGTTACCTAGACTGGCGGTCTTGAGTGAATCTGGGTCAGCTCCCTTTATAGAGTGAAACATGAAAGTCAGCAGATGCTGTGATTGTCGTAAAAACACATAAAAGCTGGAGGAACCCAGCAGATCTTGTAGTGTCCATAGGAGGTAAAGATATATAACTGACGTTTCGGTCCTGAGGCCCCCCTCAAGGTGTGAGTAAAAAGCAGGCAGACACCTATATTAAAAGGCTGGTGAAAACTTTATGGAGGTATATATAGAGAATCGGAGTGGACAACTGTGCGCGGAGCCGAATGAGATGGGGGAAGATACTGAACAGGTTCTTCTCTTTGGTATTCACTAGGGAAAATGATATGGAATCGTGTAGGATAAGAGAAACAAAAGGGGTGATTATGGAAATTGTAGGGATTAGGAAGGAGGGGGTATTGGAACTTTTGAGGCATATAAAGGCGGATAAATTTCTGGGTTCCTGAGGGAAGTCAGTGAGGAAATAGCGGAGGATCTGACAGTAATTTTTCAAAGGCCACTAGAAGGGGGCATGGTGCCGCGGGATTGGCGTGTCGCAAACGTGGTTCCTCTGTTTAATATAGGCCAGTAAGTTTGACGTCTGTGGTCATTAAACTAATGGAAAGTATTATTAGAGATAATATGTATAAATATCTAGAGAGGGAGGGACTGATCAGGGACACCCAACATGGGTTTGTGAGGGGAAGGTCATGTTTGACAAATCTTGTTGAATTTTTTTGAGGAGGTGACTGGGAAGATTGATGAGGATAGAGCAGTAGATGTCATCTATATGGATTTCAGTAAGGCCTTCAATAAGGTTCCACATGGAAGGTTGGTAAGGAAGGTTCAGGCACCAGGTATTAATGTTGAGATAGTCAGATGGGTTCAACGGTAGCTAGAAGGTAGATACCAGAGAATCGTGATGGATAACTGTCTGTCAGGATGGAGGCTGGATGCCTGCTCTACCCTCATCAATCTTCCCAGTCACCTCCTCAAAAAATTCAACAAGATTTGTCAAACATGACTTTGAGTGGTGTGCCTCAGGGATTGGTGTTGGGTCCCCTGTTGTTTGTCATTTACATTAATGATTTGGATGATGGAGTGGTAAATTGGGTGAGTAAATATGCAGATGATACAAAAATAGGGGTGTTGTGAATAGTGAGGATGGTTTTTGGGGACTGCAGAAGGATTTGGATGGCTTAGAAGATTGGGCTGAAAGGTGGCAGATGGAGTTTAATGTCGATAAGTGCTTCATGTTGGGAAAAATAATCAAAACAGGACATATGCAGTGAAGGGGAGGGGGACATTGAGGAATGCAGAGGAACAGAGAGTTATTTGAAAGTGGAATCTCATGTGGATAGGGTGGTGAAGAAGGCTTTTGGTATGCTGGCCTTTATAAATCAAAGCATAGAATATAGGAGCTGGGAGGTGATGTTGAGACTATTCAAGGTGTGTGTGAGGCCAAATTTGGAAAACTGTGTGTAATTCTAGTCCCCAAATTATAGGAAGGATATCAATAAGGTAGAGAGGGTGCAGAGAAGATTTACTAAAATGTTGCCTGGATTGCAGTATCTTGAATACAAAGAAAGATTGAGTAGACTGGGTCGTTATTCATTGGAGCGTAGAAGGTTGAGGGGGGAATTTGATAGAGGAATTTAAAATTATAAGGGGGATAGGTAGAGTAGATGTGAATAGGTTCTTCCCTTTGAGGGTAGGAGAGTTTGGATGGAGGGGTCATAAGTTAAAGGTTAGGGGGCAAAAGTTTAGAAGTAACATAAGAGGGAGCTTCTTCACTCAGAGAGTGGTGGCTGAGTGGAATGACCTTCTGGAAGAGATGGTTGCATCAGGGTCAATTTTGTCATTTAAGGAAAAGTTGGATAGGTGCATGGATGTGAGGGGATTGGAAGGTTATAGGCAGGGAATGGGTAGGTGGGACAAGAGGAGTTCACTTAAATCGGTGCAGACTAAAGGGGCTGAGATGGCCTATTTCCGTACTGTAATTGTTGTATGGTTATATGGTTATGAGGGTCAAGGCTAAAGTGAATGGCCATTGTTTTCCCTCCAGAGCAGAGTCTAAGATCTAAGGGCGTTGATTTAAGGTGAAGGGGAAAGATTTAAAATGGACTTGATGGGCAATGTTTTTATTCACATGGTAGTGAGTGTGTGGAATGAGCTGCCAGAGGAAATGATAGAATGGCACAAAAATTTGGAAGATATTTAGACAAGTAAATCGCTTGGAAAGGTTTAGAAGGATATGGAACAAATTAAAGCAAATGGGACTGGTTCAGGTCGACAACTTGGCAGGCATGAACACGTTGGGCTAAAGGGCCTGTCTCCATGATCACGAGCTGATAACTCCTATGGTAAAGAGCAGTAGTTACTGGATCTGGGCCGGGTGTGAGGTTTTCCCTGGTTATGTGTCCTGCCAGCACACATTAACCTGCTCAAAGACTGGAGCGAAATTGGAGTGAGACCGCCTATGGAGGGATTCCTCATCCACATCTGACTGCAGGCAAAGAAAAGCAGGGATGGGCAACAGAGGAAGCTGTCTCGAAATTAACCAAATGACCTGTAACCCCTGAAGAGAGGGCAAAATATCAAGGGCATCTTGTCTCACAGAGGATGCTGGAAGGAGCTGGGGTAGAGGGGCCAATTAGATGGGAAGGGTTGAGCATGGTAAGTGGGACTTGGTCTGCAGGGATGATGGGGAAAAGGAGCTTTTTTTCCTTCATGACTCTGTGGTTATGACTGTCATGTTGCCCATTATTCAAAGACCACAAGATTTAAATTTTAAATTTAGACATATAGCACGGTAATGGGCCATTTCGGCCCCACGAGTCCGTGCCGCCCAATTTACACCCCATTAACCTACACCCCCGATACCTTTCAAACGGTGAGAGGAAACTAGAGAGCCCCCGGGGAACACCCACACAGACACAGAGAGAACGTGCAAACTCCTTACAGACAGCCCGGGATTCGAACCCTGGTCCCGTTCATTGGCTCTGTAAAGGCATTGTGCCAACGCCGCACCAACCTTGCCGCCCCTGTAAACTGAGGTGTTCAGCAACAACATTTCTTTAAGTGTTTAAATTATATCTGAATGTGTTTAATGATAATGTAGGTAATAAGTTATTTGTAAATATTGCTGTTACTTTGTGTGGTTTGTTTAACTGAAATAAATAAGGTGACATAATATTGGTGGTTTTGATTTAATTTCATTAAACGTTTAGCAAATGCAAGAGTCCCATTGTTTCCTGTTCTTTATCCACAGCCTTGCAAAAATGTTCTTTTTCGAATTTGCTCATTGTCATCCAATCATACCAGTACAAGACAAACCGTTCTCTGGTCCACGGGACAGAACAGGGCAAAACGCAAACATAACATACATACATACGTAAACACAGTACATATGTACATGCATTAAAATAAATAGTAGAATCGCGGAGAGTTGTTTTTAGCAGTCGTTCGGCGTTCTCACTGCTCGTGGGAAGAAGCTGTTCCTCAGCCTGGCGGTGCTGGCTCTGATCCTCCTGTTCCTCTTTCCCTGATGGGAGCAGCTGAAAGATGCTGCGTGGAGGGGCCCTCAATAGCCCCTTTTCCACTGGCATCCCAGTAAATTGGATGTGCTGGGATAGGAAGCCCTTTGTGCCATTTCCACTGGGGCCAGGGGCAGTGACCGCTTTTCCACTGAACACAACTCATCCCCGATGATCGGTGTGTTTTACCTTCAACTGGCAATGGAAGGCTTTCTACTGTCCCTTTCCCACTGGTTTTATCAGGACGCCGGCCTCATCAAATGCCGGGGATATGAGTATGGGTAGAGGCCGTCAATCCCCGGCGTGAAATTACGTCATTTGATGCTGGCGTTTGGACAGTGTTCCTTGTCTCTGTCCCAGTAAACTCCTAGTTAATTCCTGTGGCGGGGCACCTGTGGAAAAGGGGCTTGTGATTCAGCCGGCCAGGACGCTCTCAATAGCATTCCTGTAGAAAGTTGACAGATTGGTGCCCGCTTCAGCCTTCTAAGGAAGTGCAGTCATTGTTGCGCCTTCTTGACAAGAGAGATGTTACGTGTCCAGGATAGGTTACTTCTCAAGTGGACTCCAAGGAACTTGGCGCTCTCCCCCTCTTCACGACCGAACTATTAATATGTATTTTGTGAAAAAAAAACAACAAAAGAGAGAATAAATACAAAGAATGAAACATTCACAGATCCTAGTAAAAAAAAGTGTCTTTGCATCAGTAGAGACAGCACTTTTGTGGGATCGGTGCAGTCCCTGATCAGTACAATTCAAGAGCCTGACAGCTGCTGGAAAAATCTGTTCCTGAACCCTGAGATAAGCCCTGAACTTCCTAAGGACGTGCGTGACCTGCTGAGTTTCTCCAGCAGCTTTGCGTACAATCACAGCGGGCCGCAGACATTTCCGTTGAACCTAGAGGATCTGGTCTTCAGGCTCCTGTACCTTCCTGCCTGAAGGTAGCAGGGGGGACGAGTTTGTGACCAAGTTGATGGGGGACCTTTGTGACGCTGCTGCCTTTAAGATGCAGAGCCGCACAGGGACAGCCAGTTTCGCCCAATTGAAAACTCAATGCACGGAAACAGTCCTCCTTCCTTGTCCACTTTCACTGAGGGTATGGGCGAACTGAGCAACCATGGCCATGCACATTGGAGGAAGGAGACTATTTCCTAAATGGTAAGAAAATTCGGAATCTGCAGGGTCCATCCTCAGTGTCTGGTGCTCCTGCTGTGGTCTCCTCTACATCGGAGAGACTGGGCGCAGACTGGGGAGATCACTGCTCACCTCGGTGTAATCAGGGACCTCCCACCCATTTCAATTATCCGCCTTATACCCGTGCCGACGTGTCTGCCCCATGGTCTCATGCACTGCCAGAGTGAGACTGCCCTCAAACTGGAGGAAGAACAACTCATATTCTGTCTGGACACCCTCCGCCTGGAAGTCATTAACATCGGCTTCTCTGGTTTTTGTTAGCCTCCCCCTTCCCCCTTATCACTATTTCTCCTGACTGTCTCTCTCTTTTCTCTTTCCCTTTGTCTCCTTCCCTTAGCTCTGCATTCACAGAGCCACCCCCCACTGACCAATTCTCACCTGCCCTTTGATCCATGTCCAATCATCACCTTTTGGCTGTTGGCCTGTGTGCTGCCCTCCCGAATCTCTATCTCCTATGGATGCTGTGAGACCAGCTGAGTTTCTCCAGCATTTCTGTGTTTTTACCACAACGACAGTGCCTAAAGACTTTGGTGCTTTCTCTCTGGTGGGATTAAAACTCTACGTGTGTGGTTTTTGATGCATGTTTATTAACTCTACTAAGATGTCAGTGCACCTTTAGATTAATTTATGATTGTCTCCTGCGCTGAAGAGCACCCAGATGGCATATTAGGCAGTTGCTCCTCCAATTTATTGGTGGTCTTGGTTTGACAGTACATGGCGCCATGGGCAGACATGCCAGCGTCGGAGTGGGGTGCTGGGAGATCTCTGCCATTGATTTGGACAGAGTGAAAGTTCTCAGTGAAATGATCTCCCGTCTATCCTCTGTAGAGGAGGCCACAATGGGAGCACCAGATGCAGTAGTTACACAAGCAAAGTGTTGCTTCACTGGGAAGGACTATTTGGGGCCCTGAATGGGGGTGAGGGAGGAGGTGTGGGCTCAAGTGTGGCACTTCCTGGGGCCAGGTGCCGGGGGGGGGGGGGAACGAATGGTGGGAAGAGATGAGTGGACGAGAGAGTCAGCATTGTGTTTTTACTTCAATCACGGCATTTTATTCCTGCTTCAATACCGCGTATTTTGTATTACGGGGTCGGTCCTGTGCAATTGCCTACAGGCATAGGCGTCTCTCGGGTATGGCAGCTAAGCCACTTGAAGGGGGGGGGGGAAGGGGAGCCACTGTCCATGCCTCACCTGCCAAATATCAAACTCTGAGACCTGAGCCCAGCAAAGAATCTCCACCCAGGGGTGTATTGCTGCCAGGGCTTGCCAGAGCGCCGCTCCGGCATCTCATCAGGTTGCTTTGCGGCCATTCCGGCATCTTGCGGCGGTGACTCAGTGCCTCCTCCATTACCCATAATCCCCCATGCAGCTCAACCCTTTGCTACCTGCCTATCAGCCACTTTTCTATCCGGTTTAATAACTTCCCTGTAATTCCATGGGCCCTCATCTTATTTAGCAGCCTAATATGCGGCACCTTATCGAAAATCTAAATAGATAACATCCGCAGGCTTTTCTTTGTCCATTCTACCTGAGATTTCTTCAAAATCTCTAATAGGTTGGTCAGGCAGGATCTACCCTTTAAAAAACCATGTTGACTTGGACCTATCCTCTCATGCATCTCTAGGTATTTCATCACCTCATCCTTGAGGACCAACTCTAATACCTTCCTAACCACTGACGTCAGACTAATCGCCTATAGTTTCCTTTTATCTGACTCTCACCTTTCTTAATCATCGGAACCACATCTTCCAATCCTCTGGAACCTCTCCAGAGTCTATTGATTTCTGGAAGATCATCGTCAATGGATCTACAATCTCCAAAGCCTCCTCTTTCAAAACCCATGGATGCACGTCATCCGGTCTGGGAGATTTATCAATCTTTAATCTGTTTAGTTTGCCTAGTGCAATTTCTCTAGTAACCCAAACTGAATCTAACTCTACTCCCTGAAGCCTCTGACTGCCCAGGATATCACTAATGTTTTCCACGGCGAAGACAGACATAAAATATTGATTAAGTTCCTATGGCATCTCTTTATAACCATTACAATTTTCCCAGCATCGCCAGGGTGGGATGCAAGGTGGTTCCAGCTGAGTGAGGGATTGCATTACAAAGCCCTCTCACTCGTAATTGATGGTTAAGAATTATAGATGGCAAGCTGTAAAATCAACTCCATGGCAATTGCCTGCACGATAGTGGCAAGCAGATAAACGGAACGACAGCGTTGTTCAGGGAAGTGTACGCTCCTCATAAAGGGACCTTTTATTCCTTTTAGCAGTTTTGTCCGACATAAAAGGAAATTTTGCCAAATACACACGCAGTTGATCTTCAAAACAGCCCAATTGTGCGTGGAAATTGCCCAACTGGCAACTTTACAATTTTTTTACTGGGGAAGGGTACAATTTCAGCACTTGGCAGCTGTGATAGTACAGATTCTATCACCAATGTGTCTATGTACATATGTACAGATGGTAGTGTAGGATGACTGTGATTGGCTGAGAGTGTAGCCACACCTTGCTCCTAGCCAGACCAGGTCATTCTGAACTGGTCGACCTACTTGTGATACGCTCCAGTCTTTTAGTTAATAAAAGCCTTGGTTTGGATCAACAAGTCTTTGGTTCTTTTGACGTGCACTACACTAGCCATGGGTGCTATTTAACCTAGATAAGCCTCTGCCTACAGTGGGCAAGATGTAGAACCTGTTTAGCCTCCAAATCAGGGTCATGTGAAGCCATGGACTGCAGATGGTGGTGTAGCGGTACGCTCTGGAGGGAACCAGCACTAACAGCTCCAAACTCATGATAGTTAGACACAACAGGCTCCTATCTACTGGCCTCTGCAGCCATGAGGCATAGTGACTCAGCAGCACCCATAGGTCTATGGAGAAGCCCTGGCCTACTCAGCGTGAATGCTGTGAGGTAGCACATACTGCAGATGCCATGACGCCAGGTCACCTGTTGTTTGTGTATATCAAGCCTGACAGGACGTCAATAAATGCTTTTGCTCTTCTCTGGCTGAAACCTGAGGCGGGGTCTCATTATTCAACCTATTTCAACATGATGGCATATGTCCATAACTTACATCTGCCACAGTGGATGGTTTTTACAAGCAGATTCTACAACTTGGAATTTATGGCTAAACTAAAAAAAAATGCTGGGCAGATGAATCTGCTGATCAGCTGAAGAAGGCATCAGGAAACCCACTTCAGTATTTTTTTCCTTTGTATAATAATGACCTCGACATCGTCCACGGTCTCAGCTCAAAGATGGAGCCTTCACTGAAGGAGAACCGGGGAGGCAACAGTTCGGAGGGTCAGAGCTTGTGACAGAGGGAGAGAAGTGATCGCCCACGCCGGACGGCAAGGCACCTGAATGAATGATGACGATTTTGTTGATGGGGATTTGCAGTTTGAAAGGGGTTCAGCAGGTGTCACTGCATTCCTCTGAGCTCAGCCCTGATCGGTGTTTCCTGTGGGAGATTGAGATGGGGAACACAACCACTGCAGATGCTGGGATCTTGAGTAGACAAGGAATTGCTGGAGGAACTCTGCATCATGGGAAGAAATAGTCAGCCAGCATTTTCGGTCTGGACAAGGCTCTTCAACCCATGATATCTGTGCTGAACATTTTGGCCAAATTAAACTAAATCTCTGCAGTCTGTTTTCAAAAAGCCTTTTAAGCTACCTCCACCCCTATTCCTGGCAGCCTGTTCCAGCCACACACTGTTTCTATGTGAATAAACCTGGTTCATTGGCATGGAGAAGGTAGACCTTCTTGAACAATGGGTTGGTCTTATGGCCTCTGGAGCAGGACGGGTCCTGGGACATCAACCAGGATGGTAGTATTGTCCCTGATGCAGACTTCCTGAGGAAGGAAAACATTCGTTCATGTGGCGTGGTGTTGGTGGGTGTACACCGGAGGGATCTAATCACGTGGAGTGCCTCGGGAAGGACCTCCTGCCAATGGGAAATGAGTAGACCTTTTGATTTCAATGCTAGGAGGACTGCCTTCAAACAGTGTGTTCTGAATGTCTGCCAAGCTGCCTGTCTCCCCTCTGGAGAGCCTTGCTGTACTAACATTGGCTGTGTATTAACTCGACTGTTAAGGACACTCCCCTTCCATATAACTGGATATGCACCTATTGTCTTTCATTATTGTACTCCAGTTCCACATGGCTGTTCCCCTGGGGGTTATAACTGGTGGTTTTACTCATGCTGATGCCCCGCACCGAAAAGTCGCTCAGGAAGGAGGACTCCCGATTGCTGTGAATATAGCTCGGGTACCCAAATAGGGTAAAAATATTGCACAGTGCCTTTATGACTGTGGCTGTGGTCATGTCCGGGGAGGGAATGGCAAAAGGAAATTGAGAGTACTCATCAACGAATTTAAGGACGTGCCAGTTTCTGTTTGAGGAGGGCAGGGGCCCCTTGAAATCCATGCTTAGGCATTCAAAGGAGCTTTGATCAGATGTGATTTATTGGGCTTGTAGAAACATGGGTTGCGCTTAGCACAGACCCAGCAGTTTCTGGTCAGTGCCCTGACAGCGTCAATTGAGTAGGGAAGGTTTTGGGCTTTGATGAAGTGAAAACGCCTGGTGACCCCAGGGAGACAGAGGTCATCATGGGGGAGCTTGGAGTCAGTTGGACTGCACACTAGCACACTTGCCCTGGGACAGAGCATCTGAAGGCTTGTTGAGCTTCCAGATGTCATAACTATAGGTAGAGAGTTCTATTCCCCACCTCAGAATCTTCGCCTTTTTGATTTTACCCTGCTTATTATTAAAGATAAAAGCGACTAGAGTTTGGTCAGTTAGCAGGGTAAATTGTCAGCCAGCCAGGTAGTGCCTTCTTCTCGATAGAGGAGTGCCAGGCTTCAGGGCCATGGAGTGTGTGAGAGAGAAACACCATGGTTCTGCCCGCTTGGTTAAAGGTAGCGGTTAGGCAAAGTCAGAGGGCATCGCTCTCCAAACTGGAATGGGGTGAATTCTTCCATGGCATTGTAGCCTCGGTGATGTCTCCTTTGATGTGGGTGAAGGGTGCCTGAGCTTCCGCCGACAGGGGGAAAGGACATGGGCCTCACCAGGGAATGAGTCTTGTCTGCGTAATTGTGGACCCATTGGGCGTAGTATGAGGAGAAGCCCAGCCACCTCTTCAGGGTCTTTAGGCTGTGAGGGAGTGGGAGCTCCATCAGTGGGCGCCTGCAGTCAAGGTCAGGACCAGTGTCACCATGTCCCACGGCGTAACTGAGGATGGCCAGATGTGCAGAACACGCATTTTTTTTGATTATACGTGAGGTTGAGTGTCTTGGCTGTTTGAAGGAATTTTTCTAAGTTTGCATTGTGGTCCTGCAGATCATGGCTGCAGATAGTGACATTGTCCAAATAGGAGATTGTGGCCTTGAGACCGATGCTGGTCAACCATCCAGTCCATTTCTCTCTGAAAAACGGAGACACCATTGGTGACTCCGAAGGGGACCTGTAGGAAGTGGTAGAGGTGGACGTCCTCCTCAAGCGCAATGTATTGGAGGTCCTCCAGGAGGATAGAGAGCTGGTGATACACCAATTTTAAATCTATGGTGGAGAAAACCAAGTAATGGGCGATCTGATTCACCATGTTGGCAATGTGGGGAAGGGGGAGCGCGTCCAGCTGTGTGAAGCGGTTGATGGTTTGATTGTTTGACGATCACTATGCGGAGTTTTTCCCCATTTTTGACCACCATGACTTGGGTTCTCCAGGGGCTAGTGCTCGGTTCAATGATCTCCTTGGGAGAGGGTTCAGAGGATGAGTCCAAGAATGAAAGGTTATCATATGAGGAGCGTTTAAGGCCTCTTGATCGATACTCGTTGGAATTGATGAGAATGAGGGGGGAGGTGGATCTCATTGAAATATTTTGAATGGTTTAAAAGCATGGACAGAGTCGATGTAGAAAGGTCATTTCGCCATTGGGGGAGTGTCCAGGACAAGGGGGCTCAACTTTAGAATTGAAGGGTCCCAATTTAGAACAGAGATGCAGAGGAGTTTCTTTAGCCATAGGGCGATAAATCTGTGGAATTTGCTGCCACATGTGGCCATGGAGGACAGGTCATTGGGTGTCTTTAAGGCAGAGACTGATAGGTTCTTGATTAGCTAGGCCATCAAAGGTTATGGAGAGCAGGCCGGGCAGTGGGGGCTGTGTGGGGAAATGGACCAGCTCATGATGAAATGGCAGGGCAGATTTGATGGGCGGAATGGCCTATTTCTGCTTCTATGTCTTAACACCAGTTTGGAGATAAGGCACGTAACTCATGGTGGAGGAATGGTTACATTTCAACCATGAGTAATTAGAATCAACAAAATGCCAAGACTTTATTATTGTTTGTAACAAGAACAGAAATAACTATTTCCTGAAAATGACATGACATATCCATCCATAATTTATTACTGTCTGATTTATCTCCACTATTTAATCATATTACTGCACTCATATCTTCTCTCGGTGTTTAGAAGATTAATATCTCCCTTGTCAGCTGAAATTCTGTTGCCTTAGATCTGAACGGAAACATTTTCTTTAATATGTGCACCCTGGAACACATGATAATTTCTCATAAACTTTGAAGAATAGACTTTAATCTTCAGCTTTTTAATCCACTTTTGTGATGTGGAGACTTCTGGCAAGACCAGTATTCATTCCCATCCTTTATTGCCTTGAGAAAGCATTGGTGAACAACTGGCTTTTCTACACATATTTTCCTTAAAGCACATTGGTCGGTTCAGTCCTTCTAGACTACGCTGGTTGTCACAGCAATCCACCTTCATTTACATTAACCTGGAACCCACTCCCCTCTATAGAACATAGAACACTAGAGCACAGTATAGGCCCTTCGGTCCTCATTCTCCCAACCCAAATATTCCTAATACTCCTGGCAATGATATAGATACATTTCAACCCCTCTAACTTGCTGCCTTTATGTTTTGTCCCCTGCCTGTCCTTCCTCACCAACTCAGAACACACAGCTTCATGCTTTTGACCTTCTACCCTAATCTCTGCCCTTGGATTTTGATTCCCACCCCCTGCCAAACTAGTTTAAATCATCCCCAATAGCTCCAGCAAATCTGCCCGCCAGGATATTGATCCCCCTTCAGTTCAGGTGCAGCCTATCCTTTTTGTACAAGTCAGACCTTCTCCAGAAGAGATCCCAATGATCCAGAAGTCTGAACCCCTGCACCAACTCTTCACCCACGCATTCGTCTGCCACAACTTCCTACCCTCTCTGGCACGTGGTATAGGCAGCAATCCTGAGATCACCACCTCTGAGGTCCTGCTTTTTAACTTCTTTCATAACTCCTTATATTCCCTCTTCAGGACTTCATCTCTACTTGTATCTATGTCATTGGTCCCCACGAGGACCACAACATCTGGCTACTCCTCCTCCCCCTCCAGAATGCTATGAACTTGATCAGAGACATCCCTGACCCTGGCACCTGCGAGGTAGAATATCATCCGGGAGCCTGGATCTCGTTCACCAAAGTTCCTATCTGCTCTCCAAATCTCCAAGTTTCCAATTACCATCGCTCTCCTCTCCTCCCCCACTTCTGAGCTGAGGGCCAGCCTCTGTGCCAAAGACGTGACCACCACGACTGGTCCCTAGTAGATCACCCCCACCTCTCCTAAAGGAATCCAAAACAGTATACTTGTTGTTGAGGGGTACGGCCGCAGGGGTGTACTGGTTCTTCTCCTTCTCTCTCCTATTAGTCACTCAGTTACCTGTCTCCTGCCTTTAGGGGTGACTGTCTCCCTGAAGCTCCCCTGTCTCTGCCTCCTCTCATTCAAGTTTATTATTATTTGGCTGTGCAAGTACAAGCCAACGAAACAGCGTTCCTCGGTGCAACAGTAGACCAAAACAGGAAAGTCTGCGGACACCGTGACTGAAGTAAAAACACAATGGTGGAGAAACTCAGCAAAGATAAAGGTACATAAGCAATGTTTCATCAAGGTATCAGCAAAATGTATACAAAACACTGGCAAAATACCAGTCCTTGGTGCAAAACATGCAGACACACAACCAGACATAACACACGTACAGATGAACAATACATATGCAGGACAAGTATTTCATCTATACCAATAAATGAATATTGCCTCGGAGGGTGAGTGTGAGCAGATCCTTTGGTTGTTCAGTGATCTCACTGCCCGTGGGAAGAAACTGTTCCTCAGCCTGGTTGTACTGGCTCTGACCCTCCTGTATCTCTTTCCCGATGGGAGCAGTAGAAAGATTTTGTGAGCCCTCTTTACCCAATGATCCTGGTATATCCTGTAGATGGAGGAGGGAGATCTGACTTTCCCATCACCTCCCTCCTCATTCTCCCACCACCCAAGGAACACGAGAGGTCATTTGTAGTCACCCATTAGTGGGCGACATTTGGAATGTGGCATGAAACCGGAGCGTCTGGGGAGAAACCTGGGAAGTCACAGGGAGATCGTGCAAACTCCACTCAGACAGTGCCGGAGGTCAGATTGAACCCTGGGTCATTAGATGTGTGAGTCCTAAGTGACTCTGCTGTGCACGTCTGGGTGATGAGAACTGGCAGTGCTCTGTGCAGGACTGCTTTGGCATTGAGGTGAATCATTCATAATTTGTAAGGCAGAGAGATGATATATGTGGAAGCTATGGAGAGGGTGCAGAGGAGATTTACCAGGATGTTGCCAAGATTGGAGAACATGTCTTATGAGCCAAAATTTAGAGAGACATGTTCTCCAATCTAGGCAACATCCTGGTAAATCTCCTCTGCTTTTCTCTTTGGAGAGGAGGATAAGATGTGGTTTTATAGAGGTCTACACGAATATGAGGGGTATAGATTGGTATCCACCTATGACCTCTTGCCTATGATCCTGTGCTCCTCCCCTTGCCCCTTCCCTCATCATTTTATTCAGACACCTGGCTGCTTTTTGCTCATACCTTGAGGAAGGGCTCAGGTCCAAAATGCTAGTTATGTATCTTTATCTTTGCTACAGTGAGTCTGGAACGGCAACCTGGGCAGCCAAACAATGAGCGGGGTTGCTGAGACGAAGCCTCAAGGTTTGCAGCTCAACGGTCGTGGAGTGGGGCCTACTGAAGAGTCCAAGCTGCGGGGTGGCATGGCGATGTGGCCTCGGCCTTTCCAGTGGTGCTGCTTCGATGGTCGTAGAAATGGCGCCACGTGGCGGAGACGGAGGTGGTGTCACGACACAGCCAGAGCGGTGGAGTGTTAGCCCCAAGAAATCCAGAAGAATGTGTTGGTCGTGGTCGATGTCGACCTGAGGCGTGAGGCCTCGTGGCGTTCGAATCAGGGGGGGGGGGGTGTGGGGGGGGAGGGCTTTGAGGCAAACTGTTCCTCTGCCACCTTGAGAAACTGTGACTTGGTTGGAAGTTCCCTCTTTGAGAAGCTGGCAGACTTTAACAACCAAGTCCTGCCGAAGCCGGGAAACCAGCCCCAAGATGGCTGCGTTTGGACTTTTTGTCTGGCATTTATAGGACTGTTGTTTATTTGAAATTGGGGAGTTGTCCATTGTTGTGATCGGGAGGAACGGGTTAGGGTTAAATAATTGATGTTTAAGTGGGGATAGTCTCTGTAAAAGATGGCCATGTCAGTGTATTTTAGCTGCCTGTCATCATTTAAATAGTAACCAATTTATTCCTAATTGTAAGTTCAGCGCTTTAGATCAACGTGGGTTGTGCTAAATGCACTGTATAAATAAACTACGACTACGTAAAGAACACGATGTAACTTGTTGAGTTTCTCCAGCATCTTTTTGTAAACTTCAATCCCTCTCACCTTCCGACCTACACCCTATCACCACTAGGCCCCTCTCCCAGCCTCTTAAGATATTTCATCTGTCTTGATAAAGGGCCTTGACCCAAAATGTTGACTGACCATATCTACCCATGGATGCTCGCTCCCTCCAGCAGCACAGGGCCTGCTCAGGGCTCCAACATCTGCAGCTTTTGTGTTTCTCAAGGGCAGCATTTTCTTCCGTCCCGAAAGACCCCATTAGAAGACCCCTTTGGGGGACACCACCTCCTGCCCATCACCATCCCTCTCCAGGGCAAGCATCTCAAGCAGACAGCTTGCAAGCTTGGTATTGATCTGTTCAGAAGTGATGGCTCAAAGGAGTTTGCTTAAGATGGAAGTTAGAATGAGGCTCCGAGGCAGTAAAGGTAATAATTTCCTGGTGGATATGAAGAGATCAGATGTGTTTGTGCTTTTCTGCACAAGCAAATAAGTGGTGATTGTCTTTAATAAATGGCAGCCTGCTCCAAGCCCAAGTGACGAATGGCTCATATTGAATCAGTGCCTATAGTAGACTTTATTAATTCCTAAAGCAACATCTCCTGCCAACCTAATGGAAAGACAGTCTGTCCAGATTGGTAGCAGAACATTGGGGACCGTTATGCTGTGTACTGCCGCACCTCAGGACTGTTTGCTCAGCCCACTCTTGTACATGCTACTGACCCACGAATGCAGGGACAATTACGACATTTGAAAGACATTTGGATAGGTGCATGGATGGGGAAGGTTTACATGGACACGGAACAAACACGGACAAGTGGGAATAGCTCAGATAGTCAGAGTGGATGACTTGAGCCTCAAGGACCTTCATCAGGCAGTACATATTCATGACTCTTTGACAACTTCCTTGGAGTGCACTTGGTGGAGAACTTCACCTGGTCCCGTATCACCAGCTCCAGAGCCAAGAAAGCCCAGCAGTGCCTCTACTTCTTGCGAAGGCTGAAGAAAGTTCATCTCCCACCTTCCCTCCTCACTGCATTCTATAGAGGATGTATCGAGAGCATCCTGTGCAACTGCATCACCGCCTGGTGTGGAAGCTGCGCCACCTCGGACTGCAAGGCCCTGCAGAGGATAGTGAAGTCAATGGAAAAGACCATTGGGGGCTCCCTTCCTACCATGAAGGACATCTACAACACTCGATGCAGGGGAAAGATCGTGAAGGACTCCACACACCCCTCATGTAAACTGTTCTCCTTTCTGCCATCTGGTAGGAGGTACCGCAGCACTCGGGCCCTTGATTCCAGATTAGGCAAAGTTTTTTTCCCCCAAGGCTCCTGAATTCCCAGAACATACGTGGATAGTGAACCATGGACTTTTACTGTATATGTCTAAATATTTTAATGTGTTTAACTTTTATTCTAACTTATATTTATGTAAATATGCTCCGTGGTCCTTCTTGGAGAAACATTATCTCGTCTTTACCATGAGTTGATTGACCGTCACGCTGAGCACTGGCGCACCTCAGGGCTGTGTGCTCAGCCCGCTCTTGTTCCTGGTACTGACCCACGACTGCATTGCCAGACCCAGCTCCAACAGAGTCATCTAGTTTGCAGATGACACGACAGTCTTTGGCCTCATCAGCAACAAGAATGAGTCGCACTATAGAGAAGAGATGGAAAATCTCGTGAAATGGTGCAATAGTCTCAACATGGATAAGATGAAGGAGATGATCATGAGGCCTTTTCACACTGCATTGTGAAATGGAGATTCCCGAACTTTCCCATGAAATTGCGGTGTGAAAAGGTCAGCCCAGGAATTTTAAATGGGTCCGCGGCCCTACCTCGTTGGTAGGGCCACAGCCCTGGGAAATTTTTCCGGACCACCATCTTCCTGCAGTGTGAAGAGCCAAATGGCCAAGCAAGGAAGCCTCGTGGCATCAGTGCTTGTGGGCTGCATAATGTAGGTGATTAAAATTAAAAGATACTTACCGCCAGAGAACAGCAGGCCTCTTCGGCCCATTGCGACAGCAGCACAATGTGGGATGAATGGCCGTCCTCGTTAACCAAGATCCCTCACGCAGCTGGATTTCCCAGAGCAGTTCCAGCTGTGTGAGGAATTATGGGTAACAAAGTTGGTCATTTATCTTGCATTGTGCCACTGTCACGACATCCCAAAGTGGCTCCGAAGTGCAGGGGTGAGTGGTTGGGAGGGCGGATGACCGATCGACTGACCTATGGACGGGGGAGTGGGGAGGGAGCAGGCTGGTGAGCGACTGACTGACCGACGGATGGCTGGGAGGGAGGAAGAAATTGCTGAGGAGGGCAAATACCCAGGAATTTTGACCATGGAGTGAAAAGGCCCAGATGGTTCTGAATTTCTGGGAAATTCTCCAGGACAAAATAGGGTCACCGGTCACTTGTGGTGTGAAAACACCTCCTGACTTCAGGAGGACTAGGAGAGACTACCTGACTACCCCCCACTACACATCAACAACTCTGTTGTGGAGAGAGTGGAGAGCACCAAGTTCCTTGGAGTTCACTTAACTGGTGACTTGTGGAGACCCAACATCTCCTCACTTGTCACTTCCTGAGAAGACTGAAGTGGGCAAGGCTACCAGCCACCATCATGTCAACCTTCTACAGGAGCTTTAATCGAGCGTGTCCTGGTCAGCTGCATCACTGTGTGGTATGGTTGCAGCAGAGAAATTTGTCGGAGGTCAATCGACAGGACCGTAAGAACAGTAGGAAGGATCTACTGGGAGCGTTGTCCGAAGAGGGTGCATAAAATCATCGAGGACCCCTTCCACCCCTCACACTGTGAGGGAAGAGATCCAGAAGGATCAGAGCCAGCACCACCAGGCTGAGGAACAGCTTCTTCCCACGGGCTGGGAGAACGGTGAACGTCCAAAGGAACTGCTCACACTAACCCTCCATGGACTCTCATATTCACAAAACTATTTTATTTGTACATATGAATACTTGCCCTGTCTATGAGTTGTTTGTCTGTAAGTGTGCTATGTCTGGTTGTGTGTCTGCGTGTTTTGCATCGAGGACCGGAGAATGCAGTTTCACCGGGTTGTACTTGTGCAATCAGATGACAATAAACTTGACTTGATCTGACAGTGCAATGAGATTCTCAGCCAATATTAGAGGAATTAAGGTCACCCACCACAACTTCTTGGTGCTTTCCCATCTTTTCAGAATCTGCCAACATTCCTGTTCCATGAAACATGGGAGCAGAAGAAGGCTATGGTAGTTGGGGGATTGTGTTCTGGAGTCGTGAGGTAATGTTGCACTTCTATACATCTCGAGTCAGACCACACGTGGAATGTCCTGTTTATTTCATTGCCATCTGAGGCAAGAATAATGTGGAGGCTATGGAGAAGGTGCAGAGGAGATGTTAACAGAGCTAGGGCTTTTCTTTTTGGAAGGACGATTGATGAGAGGGGACTTAACAGAGGTTTACAAGATTATAAGAGGCATAAATAAGGTTGACAGCCAGCACCTTCTTCCCAGGGTGGGAATAGCAAACACCAGAGGACACCTGTACAAAGTGAA
This sequence comes from Narcine bancroftii, assembly GCF_036971445.1. Classification (NCBI taxonomy): domain Eukaryota; kingdom Metazoa; phylum Chordata; class Chondrichthyes; order Torpediniformes; family Narcinidae; genus Narcine; species Narcine bancroftii. The sequence continues at coordinate 311,530,877 of NC_091472.1, forward strand.
GGGAGGAAAGTTTAGGGGCGGCATCAGGGGTAAAGGATTTTTGCACAGAGGGTAGTGGGTGCCTGGAATGCATGGAGGCTGAATCATTAGGGGTATTTAAGAGACTCTTAGACAGGCAGATGGATGAAAGAAAAATCAAGGGTTATGAGGTCGGGAGGGTTCAGTTTCTCTTGTTTTTATTTGGGTAGGTTTATATAGGTCGGCACATCATGGACGAAGGGACTGTAAGGTGCAGAAGTGTTCTATGTTCCACGTTCTATGAAAAGTGGGGTGAGGTTGGAAGGAGAGCCGTGGGTTTCACCTTGGCTGCTTCATACGTGCCACCTGAGGCAAGAAACAGGAAGGGGGTGCAGTTTAAAGCATGGCTAAGGAGCTGGTGCAGAATGAAGGCATTCAGATATTTGGATCTTTGGGCTCTCTTCCAGGGGCAGGAGGGACGAGTTGCACCTGAACTGGAGCCGGGACAACATCCACGTAGGGAGGTTCACTAGTGTTACTGGGGAGGGTTTTAAACTAGAATGGCGGCGGGGGTGGTGGTGGGGGGGTTTGTTGGAGGGAGTAGGATGAAAATCTGAGCACAAGTGAAACAAGTGGAATGGTTAAAAGGATGGTAGATGCTGTACGATGTCGTTGGCACAACATCGAGAGCTGAAGGGCCTAAACTGTTCTGAAAGACTGAATGGAAGGGACGGAAAATGGTCACAGCGAGGCAAACGTCAATGAGACTTGATGGCAAAAGAGATTGCAGATGGTGAAATTCTGTTTTAATTTCTAATTTCCTGAAACTACAGTTTTATGATAATAAGATTAATGGCAGATACAATGTGTGGTAAACCACAGCATGTATATATTTTTCGGTTTGGACACACCCATTGGCCGACTGTGCCCATGGCTGCTCCCACAGGCTCCAGAATGTTCCACAGCCCTTCCTAGTGCAGATGTCAAGCATGTGCTTTTGTTCTAAAGCTATTAAAACTGTATCAGTTCATTCAACTTCAGTCTTTTGGAGTTATTGATGGTGCATCACGTTGTATAATGTACGTAAGCGTCAAAATTTGCATCTGCTGCAGTCAAACAGGAACTTATAAAGAAAACCTTTAACAGAAAACTTATTTGAACTAAATTGGGTGATAAATACATAAGATAATTACATAATAAATATTCACAGTAATCCAAATGCAAAAAAAGTGACCTGTAATCCTGTAGACCAATGGTTCTCAACCTTTTTCTTTCCACTCACATCCCACTTTAAATAATCCCTATGCCATTGGTTCTCTGCAATGAGTAAGGGATTGCTTAAGGTGGGACGTGAGTGGGAAGGAAGGCTGAAAATCATTGCTCTGGACTTAATTGCAACTGAAATATTTGGCTTGAGAAAAATTGTCATTGGCCCATTTCCTTTGGAGTTCTGAAACTGTGCACATAACGAGCCAATGAGGGACGATTAAAACAGTGGTTTTCAAACTTTTTCTTTCAGAATTGGAAACAGATTCAGAATCAGGATTTATTGCCATGAACAAGTCATGAAATTCCATGTTTTGCAGCAGCTTCACATTCTAAACATTCAGATTATGAACCATCTTATAACATTACTATAAAAAATAAAATAGCAAAAACAGTTCACGAAAAGTAAGTCAGTTCACTGATCATTCAGGAACCTGATGGCAGCGGGGAAGAAGCTGTCCTTGTGCTGCTGGGTGCTTGTCTTTAGGCTCCTCTACCTTTTCCCCGATGGCAGCAGAGTGAAGAGGGCTTGGCCTGGGTGGTCTTCGAGGATAGAAGCTGTTGGACACTCTCAATTAATTAATTAATTAATCCCTTATTAATCACAGAGCACCTGTGCCATAGCGATTACTTAAGGTGGTCCGTGAGTGGAAAGAAAAAGTTCAAAGACCACTGTTTTAATCGTACTTAATTGACTCGTTATGTGCACGGTTTCAGAACTCCAAAGGAAATGGGCCAATGACAATTTTTCTCAAGCAAAATATATATTTTTATATATTTTATTTACAAATTTTCAAAAGACAAGATACGTTTCCGAAAAAAATAGTAATATACATCTATTGATAGTAATTGCATGTCTAACTGTACCTCTAACATTAACCGTTGAGATAGTATATATGTTTTTGGGAGATAAATTGGGACAGGTTTGTTAGAGTAGGTCACATACAAACACTTTAAAACAGATCTTATTTAAAATACTGGAGCTCTGCTCATGCTAGACATGTTGGCTCCAGAGTCTTTGCAAAAGCTTTGGAGAATGCTCAAGAGACTTCGCTAATGGATTGTTGTTTACAAAAAGGCAACAGATGAAAGAGCTTGTCGGGGCCGCATTCTGTTTGGAGTGAAACTTGCTGTTTTAAGAGGACCATGTGGTTAAACAGGCTTTCTCTCAGAGAGAGAGAGAGAGAGAGAGAGAGAGAGAGAGAGAGAGAGAGAGAGAGAGAGAGAGACACACACACACACACACACACACACACACAACACACACACACACACACACACACACACACACACACACACACACACACACAGATCAGTTCTACAGTGTTACAGTCAGCAGAAGCAGCTGGGACTGGAACAGGACAAGCTGGCAAGCTTGTGGAAAACCCAATTTTGGAAGATGGGTTGTGAGTGCTTGGTTCAGCCTGGTCAAAGCCCTTGTGGTTCACACAAGAGGAGAGGACTGACTGTCTAATGTTTCACTTGGAATAAGTGAAACAAAAAGGAACTCTGTGGTGACCTGTAAGAAAGAGGTTATCACCTGGAGAACCCTGAGGGGGAAAGTTTCTTCGGCAAGACACTGAAGTGGCTGGATGTCCAGCATACAACAAATCTCTCTGTGGAAACCGACAAGAACTTTCCTGAATGGTAACCATTTACCTTTCAAGCACCAACATCTCCCCTCCCCCTGAGAAAAAGTAAGAAAAATATAAAAAAGAATAGAGAGCAAGAACACAAGATCGTTCAAGATGAGACTCAAATGAGAGATGGTCAGGTCTGCACCATCCAGCTTCCACTCCTTAAATGATCTAACTTTTCTAGATCCGGGGAGGGGTAAGGGCAGGGTGCTCCGAAGCGAGGGGGGGGGGGAAGCTAAAGATTTACACTTATTTGCCATAAATATGGCTGCCAAAAACTGATAAAAACATTATATTTGTTCCTCAAGCTGTAGGTGATTTTTCTCAAGGGCTACACAACTTCGCACTTCTGCGTTCCATCGTACCATTCTCAGATGGGAATCATATTTCCAGGCCACCCCCATTAGAATCTTTACAAATTGCATTTGAAATTTGGATGGCCTCTCTATAGGTATTGCCAAGTAAAAACAATTCTGGGTTTTGTGGAAAATGTTTTCCTCCAATATGCTCTTGGAAATTCCCTAGTTCTTCCCAGAAGGGCCTCACCTTGGAACACGACCAGGTTGAACGTAGAGAGGTTTCCACCTCTGTGCTGCATATAAAACATTGCTCAAGTAAAATATTTCAGTCACAATCGGGACCAGAGCAGTGATTCTCAACCTTCCCTTCCCACTCACATCCCACCTTAAGCAATCCCTTACTAATCACAGAGAACCGACGGAATAAGGATTGCTTAAGGTGGGATGTGAGTGGAAAGAAAACCACTGGTGTAGAGAGTGCTTTTGTGGTGTCGGAGCAGTTCCTGATCAGTATAACAAGGGGAGATGCAATAGCCTGGTAGCTGTTGGAAAGAAACAGTTCCTGAACCTAGAGTTGAACCTTAAACTGATGCCTTTCCTTCCAATGGACGCTGCTTGACCTTCTGAGATTCTCCAGCACTTTTGTTTATTTCACAACATTCACAGCATCAGAAGACTTTCCTGTTGAACCGAGAAGTGCTGGTCTTCTGGCTTTCGCACCTTCTACCCGAAGGTAGCAGTAGGGACACATCACCAAAATCCCTGAGTGAAAAGCCTTACAAAATGTAGTGGACACAGCCCAGGACACCGCAGGCAAAACCCTCTCCGCCATCGAGAACATCTATGGGGAACAGCAGCAATCAGTAAGGATCCACTCCACCCAACACCCGCCCTGTTCTCAGGAAAGAGGTCTCGGTGCCACAAGGCTCACAACCCCAGGTTCAGGAACAACTGCTCCCCCTCCACCATCAGAATCCTCAACGACAAACTCAATCAGGGACTCATTTAAGGACTTGTACTTTTGGACTCTATTAATTTTTTTTCTCTGTATTGCAGTCAGTTTGTTTACAGTTGTGTACCTGTGTACGTTGAGTCTTTTTCTTGCACTGCCAATAAGTGGTAATTCTACTTCGTCCATGGGAAAAGGAATCTCAGTGCAATGCCATGTACGTTCTCTAACAATAAATCTGAATCTGAAGAGGCTGCGACCAGGGTGATGGGGGTCAACTATTGGGGACACTTTGCAGGTGGAAATTCAGTCATCAATGCACTTGCCTCGAATCTGTGGGGAATTCATTCAGTTGGCTCAAGAGTAAGGAGTCTTTCTAACATTTGAGTTCTACTGGAATGAGTTGAATTAGGGGAATAAATTTGGATTTGAGTTGCCATAGATCGGAAGAGATGTATCACCTGCTGTTTAGCAAAGATCAAGTCACTGCAACGCATCCATGGACAACACATCCCCCGTGCCTGCGTGGGTTTTCTCCGGGGGCTCCGGTTTCCTCCCACCTTTCAAAACGTACCAGAGGTGTTGGTTAACTACGGATAAATTTAGTAGCACAGACTCTTGGGCCAAAATGGCCTGTTACCATGCTGTCATGTCTGAAAAAATAAATATCAATCCCATCCAGACTTCAATCGGACCGGACGATCCTGGCTAGTTTTACATTTAATGGACACTAGAGGGAGCAAAGAACCACTTTTTTTTTCAAACATCTGTCAATGAGATTTGAGATGCTGCATTCTGGAATAAAACCTTCTGCTGGAGCGACTCAGCAGCACCTGTGGGGAGGGCAGGGAAAGGAGATGTTGGCATTTGTGGTCAAGACCCTGGCCGATGCATTGATAATTCCTTTCTTCCCCCCCCCCACCCCCATCCGTTCGATCTGCTGAGTTCTTCCAGTAGGTGGTTATAAGACCATGAGACATTGGAGCAGAAATAGGCTGTTTAGTCCATCGAGCCTGCACTTCTATTTGCCTTAAATGCACCCAGTGACCTGGTCTCCAGAACTTGCCTGGGCAACAAATTCCACAGATTCACCACCCTATGGCTGAAGAAATTCCTCTGTATCTCTGTTCTTAATGGGACACCCTTCAATCCTGAAGATGTGCCTGTGGTAAACCACTGTAATGTATAATTATCTGATCAAGCATGCCTATTGGCTGGTTGTACCTGTGACCCCTCCCCACATGCTGCATGGTTGTTCCACAGCCCCCAGCAACTCAGTGCAGGATGGCTGAACAGTAGAGACATGCTATGTTCTCAAGTGAATTGGTTTCTCCACAAGTCTCCTGAGTGATTGAATCTTGTCCTAGATTCTCCCACCACGGGAAACAATCTTTCTACATCTACTCTGTCCAAGGCCTTTCAACTTTTGAAATGTTTCAATGAGATCCTTCTTTGTTCTAAATTCCAACATGTTAAAGACAAGAACTGCCAAATAGTCCTCATGGGAAGGATATCAATAAGGTGGAGAGGGTGCAGAGAAGATTTACTAAAATGTTGCCTCGATTACAGTATCTAGAATACAAAGAAAGATTGAGTAGACTGGGTCTTTATTCATTGGAGCGTAGAAGGTTGAGGGGGGATTTGATAGAGGTATACAAAAGTATGAGGGGGATAGATAGAGTAGATGTGAATAGGCTTTTCCCCTTGAGGGGAGGTGAGATTGGAGCGAGGGGTCATGAGTTAAGGGTTAGGGGGAAGACGTTTAGAAGTAACATGAGAGGGTGCTTCTTCACTCAGAGAGTGGTGGCTGAGTGGAATGACCTTCCAAAAGAAGTGATTGTGGCAGGGTCAATTTTGTCATTTAAGAGAAGGTTGGATATAGATCAGAATAGATTTAGATATAGTATGGATGAGACGGGATTGTAGGGTTATGGGCAGAGAGCAAGTAAGTGGGACTAGAAGAGATCACTTAAATCGGTACAGATTAGAGGGGCTGAGATGGCCTGTTTCTGTACTGTAATTATTATATGGTTATATGATAATCCTTTTATTCCCAAAATCATTCGCTGAACTCTCTCTAACGTCCTTTCTCAAATAAGAGCCTGAAATTGCTCACAATTCTCCAAGTGAGGTCTCACCAGTGATTTGTAAAGCCTCAAGATCACATCCCTGCTCTAATATTCTCTTCCTCTTGAAATGAACACCAGCATTGCATTTGCCTTCTTCACCATCTATTCAACCTGCAAGTTCACCTTCAGGCTGCCATACACAAAGGCTCGTAATGTGTCAGTTTATTCCAAGGTTAATCACCAGGTACATAAAAATACAAAATGGGCTGACGTTTGATTGCCCACAAAGACATAGAGAGGCACGTCTCGTCCAGCATCCCCACCAAGAAGAGAAAGAGAAGTGAAGGAGTGAGTCCCTTCGGAGACATCGAGTGTCCATCCATCTCTCCATCTCCTCTGACGCCGCCATCTGCTGTGCTCTCATAACCCATCGCGTCCTGTCCATTCCAGTGGTGAACCTGAGTTCCAAATGTCCAATGCACCATCCTGTTCTGAATCCTTCCCAACCCCTCACCTCACCACCCACCACCCCACCCCCCCCGCCATCCCGATATGATTAGAACGCTGCCAGCAACTGAGCCCTGCTCACTCAGGGCACCCTCATGAGTCCCAGTCCCAGTACCTGGTTCCCACCAGCCTGGTCTCCACCAGCCCCTTGCTGCTGTGGTTTCCTTCCCTGTAGGATTGTCTCCCTGGCTGCTTCACAGCTTGAGGCAGGTGGTGGTGGGGGGGAAAGAGAAGGGGTGTTTACCTGCTCTGAAGCCCTGCACACCTGTTTGCTGCTCCTTCCCCCAAGGCCCATAATCCTTTGGCCTGCTGACAAGCATGGACTCCACCAAATTGGGCTGTTTTAGGCCCATTTTAGGCTGTTCCAACCTGTACGGGACTGTCGGCATGACATCCAGGCACTCGGGCCCTGCGGAGAAGCACTGGAAGACACACTTCCGCTCCTCTCTCCACCCAGGTGTCACAGTAGCATCAGTGCAGCCAATTGCCCTAATTTACAATGATCCCCCTCCACATTTTCCTCCACTCCCCCAGATTTTTCTACTCGCCCACAAATCGGTGGTATAATAATCACAAGTTCACCTGTAGTTAGGTGACCAAATCTGCACACACAGGACTCCAAATTTGGCCTCACCAATATGCAACTTCACCATAACATCCCAACTCTTATACTCAATAGTTGAAGTTCACGTTTAAGTTTATTTGTCATCCGATTGCACAAATACAATCCGACCAAACAGTGTCGGTGCAAAGCATGCAAAGACAAACTGGACAGCACACATATGCTGGACAAATATACAGACATAAAAATAAATAAATATTGTTTAATAAATAGTGGAATCCTGGAGGGTGAGTGTGAGCAGTTCCTTTGCTCGTTCAGCGTTTTCACTGCCCGTGGGTAGAAGCTGCTCCTCAGCCTGGTGGTGCTGGCTCCGAGACTCCTGTATTTCTGCTGATGGGACCAGTGGGAAGGTGTGTGCAGGGTGGTAGGGGTCCTCCATTTATGAAGGCCGGTGGGCCACAAGTTCTCTTTACGACCCTTTCAGGGAATTATGCACAGGTATACCCTGCTTTACGAAACTAGAGTGTTCCTTTGAAACCTTTCGTAAGCTGCAATGGCCTACAGCTAAGACCCATTCAATACTATTGGAGGCTATTTTCAGAAAAGCGAAAATCCTTTCAAATACGTTCATATAAGCGAACACAGGTTTCTTTGTAAAAACCACATTTCATAAAGCAAGTATTCGTAAAATGGGATATACGTGTATCACTGTTCCCAGATCCTTCTGATCCACTGCACTCCTCAGTGCTCCCACCATTTACAGTATAGGTCCTACCATGGTTTGCCCTTCCAAAGTGCAACACCTTACAGTAAAGATTGATCTTCCCCCAGGCCTTGGCCCCAGGGTTCTCTTGCTTCCTGACCCATATGTAAAGTATATACTTGTGTAATAGTCAAGTTTTGGGGACCAAGTTTGGGGCAGTTGACTTTTACACAGGTACTATTTCTTTTGACCGTGGTAAGTCCCTGTGTCGTTCAAGGCATCGGGAGCTTGAATGGGCAGGAACAAATGGTAAGTCCGCAGTCAGGGCATCGGGAGCTCGGATGGACGGGAAGACGGAGCATTGGGAGCTCAGATGGGTGGGACTGAATGGTAAGTCCGCAATCGGGGCTTCGGGAACTTGGATGGGCTGGCAGTGAGAGTGTTGGGAAATCAGGAAGGTGTATGGCTGGGGCCAATATTATGGGGCCGGGGTGTCGACTTTTGCACAGGATCGACTATTACACGAGTATATATGGTACTTGGAGTAACTTTGGAGAAGGACAAAGGCAAACTGCTGGAGGATCTCTGTGCATTGAGCAGCATCTGTGATGGGAAATGGACCGTCAATGTTCCAGGCATGCTCTCTCTCCAGATTGCACATCTGGAGTTTCCTGTCTCCACTGGAGAAGGGACACGTGCAGGAGGATGCATGTCCGTTGTAGGCGTCCTCCTGTTCCAACCTGCTACCGCCTTTATATTTGATCGCAGATGCAGAGAGGGAGAGAGCAGCTCAAATGGTCAGCAGCTGGTTATAAATATCCCAGACCCTGGTGGGTAGATTCAGATTGCAGATGCATTGTCAGAGTACATACGTGATATCATATACAACCCTAAGATTCTTTTTATCGCAGGCGTGGCAGAATTACCACTAATTGGTAGTGCAAAACCAAAATTGTACACAGCGTAAACATGTAAGCAATTAAAGAACTGTAAACAGATAATGACTGTGCAGTGCGGAGAGAATAAAAAGAAAATCAATAAAGTGTGCAAGTCAGAGTCTTAAATGAGTCCCTGATTGAGTTTGTCATTGAGGAGTCTGTTGGTGGAGGGGAGCAGCTGTTCCTGAACCTAGTGGGTGCGAGTCTTGTGGCACCAATACCTCTTTCCTGATGGCAGCAGTGAGAACAGAGCGCGTGCTGGGTGGTGAGGGTCTCCGATGGCAGCGACCCCTGTAGATGTGCTCAGTAGGGGGGAGGGTTTAGCCTGTGATGTTCTGGGCTGCGTCCACGACCTTTTGGAGGGCTTTATGCTCGGGGGTATTGGTGTCCCCATTTTCAGGCCTGTGCTCTGAGTTGGCTTGAAATAACAATTGTCACTTGATGATGGATCAATGAGAAAGGGAATTGGGGAGTGGGTGTACCATGTGCACACAGAGTGGGAGAGTATTTGGATATCTGAAGGGGCTGCGTTTCAGTCCCACGCTCCTGATCCTCGGTCACCTGGTGAGAAGAGCAGTTCGGTGCTCAGTGGCTGATACTTGCAGAGAGCGGGTAAAAACACAACACTGGAGAAACTCAGCAGGCCAAACAGTTTCTCCAGCATTGTGTTTTTACTTCAACCCACAGTGTCCGCCGACTTCCATGCTTTACATCAGCAACGTTGCCAGAGGAGGTGGTGGGATCAGGTTCAATCGCTGCATTTGAGAGGCAGGGGAGAGGAGAGGAGGGAGGAAAGGGCCAAAGGGAGGAGCGCAGGCTCATGCGCAAGAGGACAGTGCTGGATGCAGGTTGGAGGGTAGAAGAGAAAAAAGGCTGAGAGGTGATTGAGCTCTTTGATTGGAGAAGGAAGGGGATGGAGATCTGGAGAAAGGAGATGGAGGGAGAGATACACTCTGTAGGGGGTAATTGGAGGTCGATGCTAATGGCCAGAGATTGCCCAGAAGGAATATAAACTATTGTTCGTCAATTTGTGGCTGGTCCATTGAGTCTGCCTTGCCATTCCATCATGCCTCATTTATTATCCTTTTCAACCCGATTCTCCTGTCTTCTCTCCGTAACTCTTGATTCCTGAACATTGTCTTAAATATATCCATACACGCGTGCGGGCGCGTGCACACACACACACACACACACACACACACACACACACACATACACACACACACACACACACACACACACACACACACACACACACACGCACACACACACACACACACACACACACACACACAGAGTCACGCATGCACACAAACATTGGAAATGACAAGAGACCATGATCCTCGACCAGTCACTGTCTCTAAAGGGTCTTTCTTTTTCTCTTTCCAATTTTTTGCAAGGTAGTGCTGGGGTGTGTGTGTCTCTGCTAGCCTTTGAACGGCTGTCCGCAGCAACAATACGGTGAACTGAAGGGGCTACATTTGTGCTGTACAACTCTGAATAGTTTCCAAGGCCCAGTGACATGGAGAGGTCCACTTCCTCTTTCTTGATATCCTACAAGTGTCCCACATTCAAGTACAAGACAGGCCTGAGTCTGCTTAGATTTTGAGATTGGTCATGTCTGTATCAAATCTTCAGCTCTGCGTCTAGAGGGAGCATGCCTGTGGCGCCATGTGCGAATCATGAGGGCCGCCATTTTGGACTGCGCGCCTAACACCATCTTCCCAGGCATACAATACTATGAAGAGTCAAAGCCAGCCATCTTGGGGCTGAGGGCAGCCATCTCAGGTGTGGGAGCACCCATCAGACTCAGACAATGAATCCGTACTAGCCTCCATCACCCTGAACCAGGAGGCACCACACAAACTTGCCAGGTCTATGATGGACGTTCAGGTAAATGGCGCGATGTCATCTGTTCATTCAATAGTGGGAGTACAGAAAGCTTCATCCACCCTGATACCACTAAATAACTGTCCCTTAAAGTATGGCCCGCCAAACACAGGATATCATTCATGTCCAAGTTATACATGGCAGCCATCCATGGGTCTGCATAATGACTCTTGCTGTTGGAGGCATACTGTGCAAATGCTTTTGACTGCTCGTTATATCACAACTCTGTGCCCCCTTGCTATCCCAACTTCAGAAAGTCACTCTGTGATTCGATGGGCCCCTCCCCCTCACCATCTGCAACAAACAGCTCACAGATGACCCCCTGAAGGTGACCCTCAAGGTCGACCCCTCTCCCTTCACTGTTTGCCAACATCATCCCCGATTGCAAGCCGGAGGCCACCATGAGTAGGTAGTACCGTGTGGTTGACTGGGCATTCATTAAGGTGGAGGTTCAGCTCTTATTAGGCAATTATTGGCATAATCGAGGCCAATAATAGCTCTCGGAGGGCCCAGGTGGTCGTGGTCAAGAAAGGGGGAAAAGAATAAGATGGACATAGACTTCAGCCAGACCATCAACCAGTACAGGCAGCTTAATGCTTACCCACTTCTCCACATATCCAATATGGTCAACCAGATTGCCACTGGAGGCAGTACCTCGGCGGGAAACATTTCTCCCTCCTCACAGATCAGCGAGTGATCTCATTCATGTTCAATTATAAGCAAAGGAGCAAAATCAAAAATAATAAGATCCTCAGGTGAGAATTGAACTGTCCACATACAACTATGACCTTCTCTACCAGCCCGGAAAACTTAATGAGCCCCCATACGCTCCATCTAAAGGAACCTGTGCTAATGTTCAAATGGATAGACTGCAGACTCTCCATAATAACCTTTGTCACCCTGGAGTAACTAAGTTTTTCCACTTTATCAAATCTCAGAATCTACCGTACTCCGTTGAGGAAGTCTGGACAATGACTAAAAACTCAGCTCTGCACCGAATGCAAACCACAATTCTACCAGCCGGACAAGATGCATCTGATCAAGGCTATCCACCCCTTCAAGAGCCTCAGCATTGATTTCAAGGGACCACTCCCTTTCTCCAACCGGAATGTCTATTTCCTTATGATCATCGACGAATACTCCCATTTCCCCTTCGCCATACCATGCCCTGACGTGACCACAACCACAGTTACCAAGGCCCTCCGTAATATCTTCATGAACTTTGAGTATCTTGGCTTCATCCATAGCAACACGGGGGACATCATTCATGAGAGATGAGCTGCGGCAGTACCTGCTGGCCAGGGGCATTGCCACAAGCAGGACCACCAGCTACAATCAGAGGGGAAATGGTAAGTGAAAAAGGAGAACGCCACCCTGCTGGCACTAAGGTCACGGGGTCTCCCTGTCTCGCAATTGCAAGAAGTCCTCCCAGATGCACTCCACTCTGTCTGGTCAGTTTTATGTATGGCCACCAGCAACACGCCTCATGAACTGATGTTTGCTTTCCCAAAGAAGTCTGCGTCAGGGACTATGCTGGTCACCTGGTTTACCTCCCGAGGGCCGGTCCTGCTCTGGAATCATGTCAGGAAATCTAAGACTGACCCATTGGTCGAAGGGTATGCCTTCTCTATGCTAACCTCCACTATGCCTGTGTTACCTTCCCAGACTGGCGCGAAGACGTGGTCTTGATCCGGGACCTGGCACTATCGGGACCTCCTGGACCACCACTGACTTTCAACAGACATTCCTTCCACTTCAACCTTAGGGATCCTGGAACCTTCACCTGACCATCCCCTAGCCCTGGCCACTGTTGTCACTAACAATGTACCAGCACCACACTCCCTTACCACCCCACCTGTCCCCACCCATCAACAAACTGTTAACAGGCCAACCCCACAAGCTGTCCAGGATGCTATGGCAATGCCCCAACCATTGTTGATCACTGCAGCAGAAGAGACCACGTGATAGAATTAACCTGTAAAATGTATATATGTATAGTTGTTTCACCCTCTTTTTTTTCCTCACCCCCACAGGACTCTTCTTAAAAAGAAGGGGTGCATGTGGTAAACCACTGTTAGGCTATAATTGGCTGCTGCCATCTGGAGACGCCTCCTGAGACTGATCCTACCCATGGCCCCTTGCATGCTCCCCCTTTCTCTCAGCTTCAATCAGACAATGAGGTTGATGGTTGTTGCAGTCTTTAGTTCAGTGGTTCTTTACCTTTTTCTTTCCACTCACATCCCACTTTAAGTATGCCCTAAGCCATCGGTACTCTGTGATGAGTAAGGGATTGCTTAAGGTGGGATGTGAGTGGGAAGGGAAGGTTGAGAATCACTACTCCAGATCCAATTGTTACTGAAATATTTTGCTTGAGAAAAATTGTCATTAGCCCATTTCCTTTGGAGTTCTGAAACCGTGCACATGACGAGTCAATGAGGGATGATTAAAACAAGTGGTTTTCAAACTTTTTCTTTCCACTCACATACCACCTTAAGCAATCCCTTACTCATCACAGAGCACGGATGGCATAGGGATGACTTAAAGTGGTGTGTGAGTGGAAAGAAAAAAGTTGAGAACCACTGCTTTAGTTAATAAAAGCCTGATAGTTTCACAACATCAGCCCTTTGTGATTATTGATGGTGCATCACACGCATTGGCATGGGTGGGTGTGCGTGTCCACCTGCCCAGGTGTGCACTTGTTTGCACTTGCTGTTTGTGCAAGCAAACCCCGTTCTCTATGAATCTCTGACCTTCGAAACCGGACCAGGACTTTGCCCTGATCTAACAGTTGTCACTGCCATCCAACAACAATTCTTCATTCAAGGGCACCACACCCACGCAGCCTCCTCTTTCCAAAGTAAAGACCTCTTTGATCCCCTGGGACTGATGGAGATAGATTTATTTAATTGCCTTAATTTAAATTCTGCAGCTCTGTGCTGCGATTGGCCAGATCAATAGATCAGAGCCCAGATACTTGCCAGTAGATTACTCACCAGGGCTGATTGAGGTCTCTTTGTACGTTGCCTTGCTCAAGTTGTGAGGCTTGAGGAGAGGGCATTGGTCTCCATAGCTGAGAAAGGCTACACTTCCTTTAGGTTAGCAGGGAAAAGCTTTATGAGATTGGTTCCTTGGATGAGAGCCACTCAGAGAGCAAATGCTGAATCCAGACTCTCTAGAATTTAAGAATTTAATTTCTGATATATTCAATTACCATAATTTAAATTATCCAGCTCTGTAATTTAATTGACATTTAAAAAAAAATTATTTGAATGAGGTGCTGCTTCCTCTGGTTCCAGTACTGGGAAATAAGAATGAACATCCTGAATAGGGATTTTAGCCATTTACGCCTGGTATGGGGCGAACCAGTACCTCTGAACGGAAAGTCCTGCGAAAGGTAGTGGAGACAGCCCTGTACGTGAGTAAATCTTGAAGGTCTGCAGACATTGTGGTTGATGTAAAACACACATAGCTGGAGAAAGTCAGTAGGTCCAACCAGCAAAGATAAAGATGCATAGCTAACATTTCGGGCTTGAGCCCTTCATCAAGCTACAAGTCCAGGACGTCACAGGCAAAACCCTCCCCACCACTGAGAAAATATATGGGGAATGCTGCCATCGGAGAGCAGCAGGCATCAACAAGGATCTGCCTCGCCCAGCACACGCTCTGTTCTCGCTGCTGCCATCAGGAAAGAGGTACAGGTGCCACAAGACTCACACTGCCAGGTTCAGAAATTACTATACCCCTTGCCATCAGACTTCTCAACAACAAACTCAAGCAGGGACAAATTTCACATTAAATATTACTGCATGTTTTGCACATTTGGCTTACGTTTCTTTCTTTGGTGTACATGTGGTGCATTCCAGGCACACACCGCCCTCTGAGTAAAAGAACACCTCTGACGTCTCCCCAAAAACTTTCCACTACTTACCTTACACAGATGTTCTCTAGTATTTGTCATTGCCCCGGAAAAACCTGCTGGCTGTCCACCCTTATCTAAGACCCTCATAATCTTATACTCCTCGATTACGTCCCCTCTCATCTTTGTTGCTCCAAAGAGCAGAGCCCCAGTTTTATAAGACAAGTTCTCCAACTCAGGCCACATCCTGGCAAATATCCTCTGTGCTTGCTTCCTGCAATGTCTGCCTTATTTTTAAATTTAGACATGCAACACATAACAGACCAATTCGGACCCACGTCTCCATGCAGCCCAATTCACACCCCATTAACCTACACCCCTGATACATGGGGAGAATGTGCAAACTCCTTACAGACAGCACGGGATTCTAACCCAGGTCCGGTCCCGATCACCGGCGCTGTAAAGGCGATGCTCTAACCATGACCCCATCCATGCCAAATCTGGTGAAAAGTTTTCTTCAAAAGTGAGCAAACAGTTGCCAGGTGAAAGCACAATTCTGCAAAAAAAAAGAGGAAAGAACATTAGATCCGAGAGAGATGGTGTGAAATATGGGATCATGACCTCTCGTCCAATGTACATCCCTACAGGCCATCTGACACCATCCCCCATTGCCCCTGACCCTATTGCCCTGTTCCTATTGCCCCCTGTCTCCACTTCTCCCCGACACCATCCCCCACTCTGCCTCATCTGCACTGCCGCCATCCCCA
This sequence comes from Narcine bancroftii, assembly GCF_036971445.1. NCBI lineage: Eukaryota > Metazoa > Chordata > Chondrichthyes > Torpediniformes > Narcinidae > Narcine > Narcine bancroftii. The sequence continues at coordinate 311,546,278 of NC_091472.1, forward strand.
CAGTCCCCGACACCATCCCCCATTGTTCCCCGTCCCCACTGCCCCCAACACTGTCTCCACTGGCCTCTGACATTGATCTCCCACTGCCCCCGCACACCGGCTCTGCTGCCCCTGACTCTCTCCCCTCTTCCCGCCCTATCCCTGCTGCCCCCTGACACTATCCCCACTGCCCCCTGGTGATGAGAATTCTTCTGTTATCAGCAGTTGTTGGTCTTCCTTGGAATATGAGTGAGATTACTGATTTCATCTGTACGCTCTTTCTTCTGAATGACGTTTTAACCTGTTAATTTTGGTCATCCTAAGGATTTTATTTTTTGTCTTTCAACCTCAAAGGATTATTTGACTTTAATTGGCGCAAATCTGGTCCCCATGTTGAACAATGGCAACTATACACTCCAAAGGTGATCAAAAGCTTAGAGCTAAGCCTATCTCTCTTCTACCTGCATCAATGAAGCAATTAAACATACTTGAGTCCTCACAAACACTTGTGAAGCCAAATGTCCCAAACATTGTGGGGCCCTGAAATGAGGGGACTATGTAGAAAAATTGCTGCAATTTCTACAGGGTCAAACCAAAATGTCTTCAAATAACCATGAATAAAATCTGGAATGTGCACTTTAATGAAATATAATTATTTGATTACCAATTTAAAATTGTGGAGCACAGGGATGAATAAAGTAAAAAAGTGTGTGTGTGTGTGTGTGTGTGTGTGTGTGTGTGTGTGTGTGTGTGTGTGTGTGTGTGTGTGTGTGTGTGTGAGTGAATGAGCGAATGTGTGTGTATGTGAGTGTGTGTGTGTTTGAGTGTGTGCACGTGAGTGTGTATGAGTGAGTGAGTGAGTGAGTGTGTGTGTATGTGCGTGTGTATGTGTGTACATGAGTGTGCGTACATGTCAATGTGTGTGAGTGAGTGTGTGTGTGATTGTGTGTGTGTGTGTGAGTGCGTGGGCGTGTATATAAAAATAATGAGATTTGAATTATCTCTGTATGTATATATGTGATTTATTATGTGTTCAGCATTAGGTGAGTGTGTGTGTGTTGCACCGTGGTGTGGAGTTGCCTCTCATTGGAATGTGGGAGGTTACCGGAGCACTCTGGAGAAATTCGCTGGAAACCTGTACACTCCACCGCACTCTTTTATTCTTATCAATTTTAATTTTAAATATTTATTTTCCTCGACGTTTTTTGGCCAGTTGCTTGAGACTGCTGGTTGCTTGAATTCCGGATACCAGCAGTTTTACTGGATTTATTTTTTTGCACAGAACTGATCTAGCTGCAGCAAGTAAGAATGGTCACGGCATTTGTACATTGTGCAATGTTCATGACAGTAAGCTCAGTGTGTTTACCATTATAGTAATGTCTCATTATGAAAACAAACATTTAGACCCTTTTTCTGGCCTTTGTAACTGTAATTTAGTTTGTGAAGGCTTTAATTCTATGTTGACATCAACAAGTGAGGATCTAGTGCTGGGAAAATATCAGGCAACTTCTTACCAGAAAAAAACCCCAGTGCAATTTGACAAATAGTACGATTTCACCTGGAAATAATCTCTAATATGATTTATTTCAGCAAAGATTAAAAAAAAATCACACAGCACTTAAAATAAACAGAGGATTGTTGCCCAAATTCTAGCTGAAAGGATCTGCTGTAGAAGGTGTTCTGTGACATGTCAAGTCAAGTTTATTGTCATCCGATTGTACAAGTACAACCCGACGAACCTGCATTCTCTGATCCTCGGTGCGAAACCCACAGACACACAACCACACCTAACACAGAGACAGGCGAACAATATATATGGAGGACAAGTATTCATACATAAATAAATCTTGTTTTGTGAATATGAGAGTCTCAGCTAGTTGGTGCAAGCTGTTCCTTTGGTTGTTCACCATTCTCACTGCCCGTGGGAAGAAGCTGTTCCTCAGCCTGGTAGCGCTGGCTCTGATCCTCCTGTATCTCTTTTCCCGACGGGAGCAGCTGAACGATGCTGTGTGTGGGGTGGAAGGGATCCTCCATGATTTTGTGCGCCCTCTTCAGACAATGATCCCATTAGATGAGGGGGGGAGAAATAGGGAGGAGGGAGACCCCAATGATCCTCTCTGCCACACTGTGGATTGACCTCCGATCCACTTCTCTGCATGGTTTTGGGTGCGTGGGCATCCATAACATCCAATCCCAACTTAATGGCCGACATCCTAAAGGAATCCCATCTCCCTGGTCACAGTGGACCCTGCTGAAGTCCAACACCTTTAGGATCTGGAACAGAATTCTTCCAACAGCTATCAGGTTCTTGAACTTACCTGTACCATCCCAACCCTAACCAGTAACTATTTCAGGGCCATCTAAAGATCCATCTGCACTATTGAAATGCCATTTTATTTTCTGTGGTGAATATTTATTGATCTACCCTTTTATATTCATGATCTCTTTTACTGTCTTTGCCTATTGTGGTAATTTAATTTATCTGTGTGACTGCAGCAAGTCAGAATTTTGATGCACCTATATGTTGGGCCCACGCTCTGTTCTCGCTGCTGCCGTCAGGAAAGAGGCAAGCCTCGCACCACCAGGACACCCCTTCACCAGTCTCCTCAACAACAAACTCAATCAGGGGCTCTCCTAAGGATTCTCGCACTTTATTGATTTTCTTTCTCTCTCTATTGCACAGTCAGTTTGTTTACATTTCTTTTTTTTAACGTGTGTACGTGAATCAGTTTTTTTTTGCACTCCCCACAGGGAGGAAAAATCTCAGGGACGTATGTGATATAGTGTCTGTAACCTCTGCCAATAAATCTGAATAAACTCTCAGCATTTCACAACTGAATGGCAGTCCTTATTCTGTGTTCGGAACGCAGATGTGTGCACAGACCGGTGAGTTTAGATAGCTCAGGAATTTAAATTCAGTTAACTAAAAAAAAACCCACTGCATTTAGAAGCTCATGTGGGGATCATGAAATTGCTAGATTGCCATAGAAACTGGTGCAATAAATTTCACCATATGAGAGTGATGGCCACCTCTCATGAATGAATATGTCGGGCAGCATTCAGTGACTGGGTGTTGCTAGAGCCTCTCTGTGGAGAGAAATGGACAGTGCATGTTTCATGATGAGACCCTTTATCAAGACTATAAGTGCCGAGGGGAAGTGGTCAGAAATGGAAGAGGTGAAGGGGCAAGGGTGGCGCAAGAGCGAGCAAGGGATTCATTAATCCAGATGAGGAGAGATTAATTGGCAGACAGTAACGTGGGGTGGGAAGGTAGAGACAGCAGTAGGAGACCATATAAGGACCAGTTGAGTTTCTCCAGCAATTGTGTCTTCACTTCAACCACAGTGTCTGCAGACTTTCATGTTTTGCCATCGCCCATGGGAAGAAGCTGTTCCTCAGCCTGGTAATGGCTGGATCTGATATTTCTGTATCTTTCCTCCGATGGGAATAGCTGAAAGATGCTGTGTGTGGGGCGGAAGGGGCTCCTCAGTGATGTTCCGCACAAGGATCCCAGTAGATCACATCGATGGGTGGGCAGAGGGAGATTCCAGAGATCCTTTAAGATCACAATGCAGGTTGATTGGGTGGTTAAGCAGGTTGTTCTGCCCTTCATATGGCAGGGAATAGGATTCAAGAACCATAAGGTAATGGGTTAGCTCTATAAAATGGTGGTTAGATCACTGTTATGAGCCCAGAAGACCCCAAAACCCAGCAACAATAGATATTCACCAAGACAAATGGTTACTTAAAGAAAAGTTGCTTTTAATTATCGTTAAACATGAAAACAGAACCACACTTTAATTTATCACAATTGACTTAACTAACCCAACTTAACCCCCTTCTAATTCTAAGCACTGTGTCTGCACTGTGTGTGTAAGTTCAGAAAAGTTCTTTGATTCACAGTCCAATCTCACTTCTCATTCCTCCAAGTTCACTGGTCACAGGCAATTCTTATACTGTGCACAAAATTTAATTTATAAAATTCACTGGGCTTTGGTGCTTGAAAGGTAAATGGTTACCACTCAGGAAGGTTCTTGTTGGTTTTCAGAGAAAGTTTTATTATTCCAGGACACCCACAACTGATTCCTTTTTAATCAGCCACACCAGTGTCTTGCTGACGAAACTTGCCCCCTTCAGGGTTCTCCAGATGATAACCTCTTTCTTTCAGGTCACCACAGAGTTCCTTTTTGTTTCCCTTATTCCAAGTGAAACATTAGACAGCCAGTCCTCTCCTCTTGCATGAACCACAAGGGCTTTGACCAGGCCATCTTCCAAATGGGGCTTTCCACAAGCTTGCTAGCTTGTCCTTTTCCAGTTCCAGTAACACTGTATAAGTGAACTCTCCCTCTCTCTCTCTCTCTCTCTCTCTCTCTCTCTCTCTCTCTTTCTCTTTCTCTCTCTCTCTCTCTCTCTCTCTCACTCACACACACACACACACACACACACACACACACACACACACACACACAGACTCTCTCTGCTTGCAAAACCACATGACGCTCTTAGAACAGCAAGCTCTACTCCAGACAGGAGGTGGCTCCAACAAGATCTTTCATCTGCTACCTTTTTGTAAACAACAATCCATTAGTGAAGTCTCTTGGACACTCTCCAAAGCTCTTGCAAAAGCTGTGGAGCTGATAGGTCTAGCATGAGCAGAGCTCCAGTACTTCACAATAGATCTGTTTTAAAGTGTTTGTATGTCGTCTACTCTAATAAACCTTTCCAAATTTATCTCTCCAAAACATATCTATATACACTGTCACACCACTTTTGGAGAATTGTGTTCAGTTCTGGTTGCCTGAACACAGGAAGGATGTAGATGGTTTGGCGAGGATGCAAAGATTTACGAAGTTGCTGCCTGGATTGGAGAACGTATTTTATGAAACAATGTTGACAGAGTGAGGCCTTTTCCCTTTGGAGCGACGAAGGATGAGAAGTGACTTAATAGATGTCTATAAAATTATGAGGGGCACCTTCTTTCCCAGGCCAAAAATAGCAAATATGAGACGCCACCTACTTAAGGTGAGTGGAGGAGAGTTTAGGGGAGACGTTAGAGGTAAGTGCTTAGTGTCGAGGTTGGTGGGTACCTGGAATGCATTGCGAAGGGTGAAGGCAGAGGCTGGTACTAGAAGGCCGTTCAAAAGACTCTTTTGGATGGGCATGCAGATATAAGAAAAATAGGGAGTTGTGGATGTGAGTTTGGGAAAGATGGTTGTGGACCAAGTTCATATACGTTGACACAACATCGTGGGCAGAAGGGGCTGTAATGTTCTGTGTTCTATTGTATGGTAGAATCTTTGGGGAGTTGATGAGATGTAAGATTAGTGTAAATGGGTAATTGATGATTGGTGTGGACTTCTCCTTTCTGCATTTCCATGGCGCTATGAGAATCAGCGTTTCATCCTCATTGATATTTAGACACAGAGAGCTGGTTTGCAGGTCTTGGTGCTTCTTGGTAAAGCCTGCGGCATGCTTTTCACTTCAGAGGTGGCTCTGGATAGCTCAATGCAAAAGGTTCTGCATTCCCCGAGTGGCTCAATCTGTCAGCCCAGTAAATGACAGCACTAACGTATTGCACCAAAATGCAGCCAATCAGCTCAGGCAGGAGGCAAACCAAAGAAAACAGGTTGTTGGCTTCACTCTCTCCCAAACTGTAAATCTTTCAGGAGTTCTTAATGCAAAGCTCCAGGCTGCTGAAGAGCAGAAGGATCTTCCTGAGGCATGACTGCTCCTTCCTATTGGATTCCGGGCACAAGTGAAACTTAAATAAATTAGCACTCAGGTCACTGCATCTGTTGTCAGGTCGACAGCCTCGGTTTCAAGAAGGAAGTGCATTACGTTTGTCTGAAGTACTCAACCAAAGACAAAAAGTTGATGGCAATCGCAGCCTACATTTCCTTTGTCAACAACAAGAATCAATCTTGATAAAGGGTCCTGCTTGGAAATGGCCATTTTTCTCTAGTGTATGAATGTTGTCTTGAGAGAGAGAGAGAGAGAGAGAGAGAGAGAGAGAGAGAGAGAGAGAGAGAGAGAGAGAGAGAGAGAGAGAGAGACAGGAAATAATGCAACATTGATGAGAGTGGAGAAATGGAAGGTGGTTCTACATTCATTAGTGTAGGAAGGATCTTCCTGTGACAGTAAGAATAATTCTCCAGTATTTTGGTGCAATATCAAAGAATTATGGACGATGCACTCTGTCTGTCATGCTGGCCACCCATTTCAATTCCCCATCCCATTTCCATGCACTGCCAGACTGAGACTACCCATAAATTGGAGGAACAACACCTTATCTTCCATCTGGGCACCCTCCAACCGGATGGCATTTACATTGACTTCTCCGGCTTTCGTTAACTCTTCCCCCTTTTTCCCCTGGATTTTTCTTCATTCCCTGTCTCCTTTCGCACAGACGTGATAAATTCTCACTTCGTCCCTTATCACATCCTTTTGTTGGTCTGGATTCCTCCCCCATTGTTTGAATCCTGAGTCTTCAAGTGATGCACTCCGTACAACTCAAGCGGTAACTAGAAGTTGCAAGAATTCGCAATATTTAAGAGGTATCTGTCCCTATTGGCAATCTCCTTGACCCACGACTCTCTAAGATCTCTGTATACCCAGAATATCTCTATGAATCCACCGTCAGCAGCAGGGCCTTGGTTCTTCTTCACTGGAATTCTTCACTCTAGCCTCTCCACCCCTCTGATGCTCACTTTAGAGTCCTCCTCAAAGCCTACCAGCAATGAACCGCTGGAGTGACTCAGCAGGCCGGCAGCATCCATGGGTAGAAATGGTCAGTCAATGTTTTGCATCGGGATACTTTACTGAGACTAAAGTGGGGGGGGGGGGGTGATATGAAGAGTATCAAAGGAGATGGAGAACTAAAGGGGAAAGTGCCAGAAAAGGAATGTTGTTTCAATATTGTGCAGAAAGATCTTTATGTGGTGCTAGAGTAGTTTATGATTGTTAGTAAATGGATGTTCAAGATCCTGATAGCTATTGGAAATCAAAACTGTTCTTGAACCCAGAGTCATTGGATTTCAGGCTGTTGAGTATGTGGGCACATTATCATGGGACAAAGGGCCTGCACTGTGCTGTAATTGTACTCTGCTCTGTATCTTCTGCCTGAAGGGAGCAGTGAGAAGAAGTTATGACGAATGTGATTGGGGTCTTTAAAGATGTTGGCTGCCTTCTTGAGGCAGCGCCCTGCATTGGCGCCTTTAGTGGATGGAAGCTTGGTGCTGGTAATAACCTTGGCTAAGCTTGCTAATTTCTCCAGCCTTCTGCATTCCTGAGCACTCCAAATGCCAAACCAGGCCGTGGTGCAACCAACCAATATATTTTCTAACTGCGGATGTTTGATGGAGCATTGGATGACGTGCCAAATGTCCTCTGTCCTGTCTTCCCAGAAAGTAAAGGCGTTGATGTGTCTTTTATTAAGACGATGTAGGCAATTCCTCATAGCTTCTTCATGCAAGAGTTGAGTGGCTGAGAAATTTACTATCCGTATAACAAAATAAGGGCACGGTTGGCATAGTAGGAGTTGGTGCAATGCCTTTACAGTCCCAGCGATTGGACCAGGGTTCAAATCCCCCGTGATGATGTAATGGGGGTGGGGTGAATTATACTGACTGCTTCTCATGTATGGAGTTGCTTGCTATTGGCTATGGCTATAGAGATGCTCCACCCAACTGGTATAAGCGATAGAGATGCTTTCCCATTGGCCAGTATAGTGGTGGCTGAGAGTCTGTTAATAAAAGTCCTGTTTTAGTATAACACTTGTCTGGTCCATGTCTATGGCATATCGCCTGCACTGCCTGATAGGAGTTTGTACGCTTCCCCCGTGTCCGTGTGGGTTTTCCCTGGGGACTCTGGTTTTTTCCTTCTGTTCAAAATTGTTCCAGGGTGTACGTTAATCAAGGGGTAAATTGGACGGCACAGACTCATAGGCCAAAGTGGGCTGTGACTGTGCTGTACATCTAAATTTAATTTTTTTTAAATTCAAAGAACAAAATAGCGTAAAATCCTTGGTGTCTTGCACCTATGGGGTTCGGTAGATGCCAGATACTGTAAATACTTGAGACTGCGTGTTGAGTGATCGGCGAACTAATGACGAGGCATGGTAATTTTAAATTCTGCATTTTTTTACCTGTTTACTATCCGTGATTTTATTTTACTGGTTGCTTGAATTCCTGATAACCGGGGGTTTTACTGAATATTAAACTGGTTGGGCCTGCATTCTTTGGAAAAGGGAAAACAGAAAATTGAAACTCTACAGCTCTTTAGGTTGTCTGAAGGAGGCGCGCAGAATCATCAAGGACCCCTTCCACCTGCACCCAGCATCTTTTAGCTGCTCCCTTCGGGGAAGAGATCCAGGAGGATCGGAGCCAGCACCAGCAGGCTGAGGAACAGCTTCTTCCCATGGGCAGTGAGAACGCTGAACGACTAAAGCAACTACTCGCACTAACCCTCCGAGACTCTCGTATTCATGAAACAATGCTTACTTGTATGTTCTTAATCAATAAAATATGTCTTGTATACGTACTGTTTGTTTATACATGAGTTACGTCCTGCATATTTTACTGGAGAACACTGTTTCGTCAGGTTGTACTTGTACAATCAGATGATAATAAACTTGAATTGACTTAAGATGGTGGTTTTAAAGAGGAGGTGTCAATACATGTTTCCACTATTGGAGAATCCTAAAGTCGGGGTGATAATTCCAAGGGAATCATGAATGTATCCAAAGGGAAATTCCAGAGGAACTTGGGATCTGAAAGTCATGCACTGGTGGGCAATAAACATTCAGGAGGCAAATGGATGGGGAGCCGAGTTGAAAGGAGGGGAGAACACGGAGAGAAAAGCCAAAACTGCAGATGGAGCAATCTTGAGTGAGAAAGGAGAAGAGGAGGGGACCTAACGGGTCAGGTAGGATATGATGGGTCCCTCCAGCTTCTCAGTTCAGATGGGGGGGGGAACATTGATGAGCAAAATGCAGAAGTGGTTGGAGATATTTATGGAGCATCAGTTCCATCTTGATGCAGGGCCTCGACCTGAAGCCTCGATGCACACCTTTTGTCTCTGCAGATGGTGCTTGACCCACTGAGTTCCACCAGCTCATTTAAATGCTTCAGACTCCAGCATCTGCCATCTCTGACGTCTCCTGAGTTCTTCCATCATTCTGTTGTTTTGTTCTGGTATGATGAGTTGGGCTGAATAGCCTGTTTCTACGCTACCCATTTGATGGAAGGTCTCTCTCAGTCACACAGCAGCATACAGAGAATTGTGGGTGCATGGACTGCGCTGTCAGTGAAGGTAGATACAGTGGGATCTTCGAAGAGACTATGAAATGGATTCAAGGTTCAAGATCAAGAGTGAAGATTCAATTTGTCGTCATGTAATAAAAACAATGCAATATTACACAAAATTTATTTTTGTCTGCAGTAAGGCAGGACAGATTTTCCATCAGCTGAGATTTCTTGAAAGCGCCTCGTATAGTCAGAGAAGCAGAAAGAAAGCCGCCTCAGGGTCAAAAGCCCCTTTTCCACAGGCGCCCTGTCCCAGGAATTAACTGGAAATTTACTGGGACTGGTTCCAGTGGAAAAGGAACATTATCTGGATGCTGGAGTCAAATTATGTAATTTCACGCCGGGGATTAATGGCCTCTACCCCTACTCGTATACCTGGCTTTTGCTGATGCCATCATGCTGATAAAACCAGTGGAAAAAGGGACAGCGGAAAGCCACCCCTTTCCAGTTGAAGGAAGAACACACCGATTGTCGGGGATGAGCTGTGTTCAATGGGAAAGCAGTCACTGTCCCAGTTAAGGGTGCCCAGTGGAAATGGCTCAAAGGGCTTCCTATCCTGGGACACTGCATGGCCACTGGGATCCCAGTGGGAAAGGGGCTCACATGCGTCCCTGGATCTGGCTGCAGTTCTCCTGCAGCCACACAGAGTCCTGTCCAAACCATCAGCAGCCCGAGCTCCAGATCAGTGCATGGAACTGAGAACAATGGAGCGTTATGCAGCCAGGAAATTCTAGGCAGTTGCTCGAGAAGGTTACTAGGTCAGCTGAACACTGTGGGCCCAAGGGCCGGTACTGTGCTGTAGATTTCGATGTTCTAAAAGTGCAGGAGAAATTCATACAGAATCCATAGGAACCCAACAGCAGCCGACGTTTTGGGCTTGAGCCTGTCAAAATTTTCCTGTGGATGGTTTGTGGCCATATTTCTCCAGCACGTTTGGGTCTTTCACTAGACCCCAGCATCTGCACATTTTCCTGTTTACCGTGAATTAAAGTGATGTTTAGTGATTGTTTAGTGATGCCCCAAATCTCCTCAAGAACCCCTTGCATCTTTAAGAAGGACATCAATCAATTGGAAGGGGTGCAGAGGAGATTCCCCAGAATATTGTCAGGATGAAAGGGCTTGAGTTATAGGTTGGAGCATAGGAAGATTATAAAATCTGAGGGGAGGTGATTCAAAAACTGAAGGTGTTTACGGTGAAAGGCAAGAGATTTATTCAAGATTCAAGGTTCTTTTATTGTCATGTAATAAAGCAGATAGAATTTTATACGAAATTGCATTTTAGTCTGCCATAAGAGACTAAATTATGGCATCCCTTACAGTCGGAGAAAGAGAAGCAAAAGAGAGTACCTTCAGCGTCACCGAGCGTCTGTAGATTCACCTCCAGTGCTCTCATTGCCTCTGCAGCCATTGTCAACCCAAGCCCCAGATCCCAACCTCCGATGTGATCAGGAACCTTCGGAGCCTGAGGCCCCTTGGGAGCCCCTCCCACCCTCGGCACCCTCTTGGATCCCTGGTTCCCATTCCTGGTACTCCTTCAGCCAGATTCAAGCAGTGTCCAGCCATCCATGGCCCTTTGACCTCTAAGCTCCCATCATCCCAGGACATACAAGGCAACATTTTGCCCAAAGGGAGTCCGCATCTGGAATGAGCTGCCGGGGAAACCAGAAACAGGCTCGATAATGATACGGAAAGAAAGGGCAGAGAAGGATAGGGACCAAATGCAGGCAGATGGGATTAGCCCAGAATGTCAACTTGGTCAGCATGCAAGAGTTGGGATGAAGGCCCTGTTCCATGCTGTATGACTCCATATGTAGAGTTAGAATGAGAAGCTTGATTCTGCCTGCCATACAGGCATCTTTCAAAAAGCCACCATGGTCCCACGCCTTCTGTATTTGAACTTAGAAGTGCTGTTTTTCAGGCTTCAGTATCCTATGCCCAAAGGTAGCAGTAAGAAAAGGTTGTGGTCAGGGTAATGGTGGTGGTGAGAGTGGGGGGGGGGGGGGCCCTTTATGATGTTGGCTGCCTTCTTGAGACAGCTTCTCACATAGTTATGTACAATGGATGGAAGGTCAGAGCCTTGTGATGGACCTGGCTGTGTTTGCTACCTTCTGCAGTATTTTTTTCCACAGTGCATCTGTAGAATATTGGATGACATGCCAAATCTCCCCAGACTTTTTGGGAAGTGGAGGTGTTAACTTGGTTGGTGGATGGGTAAGTAAATTTGCAGAAAGATTGGCAGAGTTTTGGATGGTGTAGAGAGCTATGAAAGAATACAACAGGATAGAACAGATATAGAAGATAGATCACCACAGCACAGTACAGGCCCTTCGGCCCTCGATGTTGTACCAACCCATATATTCCTTAAAACAAAATATTAAAAAAATTCCTCCCTACCTCATAACCTTCTATTTTTCTTCCATCCATGTGGCTATCTAAAAGCCTTTTAAATGTCCCTAATGTTTCAGCTTCTACACCATCCCTGGCAAAAATGTTTCTGCCTGGTTTCAAACCAGGGACATTTTGAATGTTAGGCAAATGTATAACCACTACACTACAGAAACTTATTTAATCTGGACAAGTGTGAGGTTATACACTTTGGGAGGTCGGGTGTAAAGGGAATGTTCTATATTTGATGGCAGGACTCATAAAAGCAGTGATGTGCAGAGTGAAGCAAAACAGGAAAGTCTGTAGACACCGTGGTTGAAGTCAAATAACAATGTCAAGGCTGAACCTGGGTCTCTACCCACTGCACCACACTGTTTTGCTGCATTGAAATGCTTCAAAGGAAAACAGTGAGCTGGCAAGTACAGAGTGTTCGTTGCAGTCTCAGGGAGGTTAAAAATACTTCACAGACAACTAAATATTTCATTACAATGGCATTCACATGGGAGTTGGGGGGGGGGGTCCTTATGGAGGTCTATAAAACCACGAGGGACAGTCTGTTTCCAAATGTGGGAATTAAAATATATATTTTTTCAAATTTAGACATATAGAACATTAACAGGCCCTTTCTGCCCATGAACTTACAACCCTGGTATGTTTTCAAGGGTGGAGTGGAAACTGGAGCCCCCAGGGAAAACACACAAAGACACGGGGAAGAAAGTGCAAACACCTTACAGACAGTGCCAGATTCGAACCCGGGTCGCTGGCGCTGTGACAGCGTTGCGCTAACAGCTGCGCCAATCACGCTGCCCCAATCTCAGAATCCAAGATAAGAGGGAAGAAGTGAGGGGCATGGGAGTTAGAGGGGACGTGAAAGGACTCAGGGGCTGGTGGGCGTGTGGAACGAGTTGCCGGGTGAATAAGTGGAGGCTGGAATGATAGCTGCCTTTAAAAAACCGTTGGAAATGGACCTGCTGTGGGACTAAAGCAGGAGGATACCGTGTTTGGCACAGAGATGCTCCATAACTCTGATATAATATTGGAACCAAGTAGGCCCATTTATGAAGACACTACTTTAACAGAGCAATGTGCTAAGATGCGAACTACCTGAACTCTCTTGATAACCTTCCCCTGATGCTACATGGTAGAGATCACTGTAATGCACGATGGCAGCCCTGTTGCCCGAGCCTGTGACCTGGCTTCGATCCTGACCTCAGGTGTTCTGCGAGTTTGTATTTTGTTCCAATTTGTTAATTATACTATTGTAGTGGGCCAAGCAAATGCATGGGAGAACGGGCCGAATTGCCGCCACAAACGGCCATTCCAAGATGGTGTGGGCCTCCCTTCACTGCCATGAAGGAGCCCATGTTTAGCTCCACGTGCAAACTAAGGAGCCATCCACTTCCGCGTAGCCGGCCGCTGGCTGGGGAGTGACACCGTGACACGATGATGTCACTTCCGGAAGCTGGTGACGAATTTGGACAATAAAGTCAGTCTTTGTTTCACCCTCGTACTGTGTGGATATCTCGTAGCGCTGCTGAAGTACTTGTTAGGAAGTACCTGTTTGGCTGCAACTAGTTAGAATTTTGATGTACTTATTGTACACTGTACATCATCATTATTTATCCACTCACACACTGGTCAACCTCTCTGTAATAATGCAAATTCAATGTGCTGAGGTAAACAATATTTCAGGAAGAACTTTAAATGGATTTAAATCCATCACCCAACTCATTTATATGAGTGGATTGAGTCGAGTGAGAGAGAGAGAGAGAGAGAGAGAGAGAGAGAGAGAGAGAGAGAGAGAGAGAGAGAGAGAGAGAGAAGTCAGTTCTACAGTGGCAGATGAGGCTGTCAAGCTGGCAGCTTGTTGAAAAACCCCATTTTGAAGATGGGCTGTGAGTTTTGAGTTCAGTCTGTTCAAAACACTTGTGGTCCTTACAAGAGGAAATGGCTGGCTAGAGTGTTTCTACTGAAATAAGGGAAGCAAAGGAACTCTGTGGTGATCTGGAAGAAGAGGTTATCCTTTGGAGAACCCACGATGGGGCAATTTTCTTCGGCAAGATATTGAAGTGACTGATTGGGGAAAATCAGTTTGTATGTGTCCAATGAGCAACAAATCTCTCTCTGAAACCAACAAGAACCTTCCTGAGCAGTAACCATTTAACTTTAAGCACCAGAACTTGGTGAAGATTCATAAATGTTAAATTCTGTGCACAGTATAAGAATTGCCTGAATAACGTTGAACTTGGAGAAGTGAAAAGTGAATGACTGGACAGTGAAACAGAAATCTTTCCTGAACATACACATATTACATACATGTGCGCATAGAATTAGAAGGGGGTTAAGTTAAGTTAAGTTAATAGTAATAAGTTTAAGATTGATCTTTTTATTATGTTTAAATTAAAAGGAACTTGGTGAATTTATATTGTTGCTGTGCTTTGGGGTTCTCTGGGCTCCTAACACCCTTTCCAGGTGTTCCCCTACTTACGATTTTTCGAAGTTATGATGGTTCGGATCCTTGCTTTCAATTTCGATAGCCCATGCATACATCTCACAAACGCATTGACTTCCACAGCTACCTGAACTCTTGTTATTCTCAGCCTGCCTCTTGTAAGAATGTTATCCCTCTCTCCCAATTCCTCTTCCTTCATTATGTTGGTTTCTCGAATGAGCCTTCCACTGCAGGACATCTTTCTTTAATATATGTGGATTTCCCCTTACTGTCATTGTTGAAGCCCACATCTGTATCTCCTCCAATTCTTGTACTTCCACTGTCACCTGTCCACACCCCAGAAAGAACAAGGACAGAGCCTCTGGCACTAACCTTCCTACTAATAGCTTCTGCATCTAATACTTCCAACATCTGTGTGATCCCACCAGCATCCTCCTCTTCCCACGCTGATCTGCTTTTCTCAGGGTTCATTCTCTCCGAGATTCTCTGGTCCACGATCCAACCTTGGACTGCCTGATGCAATTTCCTCTGCCATATCAGAAAGTGGAAAGCTTGTCCCAATATTTCGAATCCCCCCCCTAACCTCCATCCAGAGCCACCAACAGATGTCCCAGCTGAGGCAGAGATTCACATACAACCTATCCAACATCATCAGGGTGGCACAGTTACCATAGTGGTTAGTGCAATGCTGTTACAGCACCAGCGATCGGAAGCAAGGTTTGAATCTGGTGCTCTCTGTAAGGAGTTTGTAAGCCCAGAGGACCCCAAAACCCAGCAGCAATAGAAATTCACCAAGACAAATGGTTACTTAAACAAAAGTTGCTTTTAATTATCTTTAAACATGAAAACAGGATCAAACATTAACTTATTACTAATAACTTAACTTAACCTAACTTAACCCTATTACAATTCTAAGTGCACATGTATGTAATATGTGTATGTTCAGGAAAGATTTCTGTTTCACTGTCCAGTCATTCACTTTTCACTTCTCCAAGTTCAACGTTATTCAGGCAATTCTTATACTGTGCACAGAATTTAACATGTATGAATCTTCACCAGGCTTTGGTGCTTGAAAGATAAATGGTTACTGTTCAGGAGGGTTTTTGTCGGTTTTCAGAGAGAGATTTGGTGTTCCTGGACACAAACAGATCCCTTTTAATCAGCCACTTCAGTGTCTTGACAAAGAAACTTGCCTCATCAGGGTTTTCCAGATGATAACCTCTTTCTTTCAGGTCACCACAGAGTTCCTTTTCTGTTTCCCTTATTTCAAGTGAAACATGATAGAGACAGCCATCTCCTCTTGTATGGACCACAAGGGCTTTGACCAGGCTGAACTAAGAACACACAACCCATCTTCAAATTGGGATTTTTTCACAAGCTTGCCAGTTTGTCATGTTCCAGTCCCAGCTGCTGAATTCTCACTCAGAGAAAACCATACGTCCCTCTTAGAACAGCCAACTGCATTCAGACTGTGGCACCAAACCTAATCTTCTGAGTCCATTCATCTGTTGCTTTCCGAAACAATAATCCATTACTCCACAACCTGTCCAATTTACACCTACTTGTGAAGTCCTTATAGGCATCCTTCAAAGTTTTTGCCAAGGAACTTGGAGCCTGGACTGTCTGGCTTGAGCAGAGCCCTGGCATTTTAAATGAGATCTGTTTGTGAGTTAACTATTATCTTCCTAAAGCATACCTACATACAATATAAAATATAACAATCTGCAACAAGGTAAACTCCACCTCTATCTTGTTTAAATATTTCCATTCCATCTTGACCTACCTCTATTCTTAATTATCCACTCCCCCTGCCTCCCAATGGTCTCCACCACTACCTGTCTTTCTGCCGCTCCCACCTTCTGCCCCATTCCCCCATCACCTCTTAGTCCAGTGGTTCTCAACCATTTTTTTTCCACTCACATACCACCTTACTAGCCACAGAGCACCGATGACCCTTTCCAACTAGCACCCCCTCACAAAATAGTTACACCCTCTCATCTGAGATTCTCCCACTCTGAGGAATGTACCATCACTATTTTCCTTGTAGATAAGATAATGAAAGTCATCGATAGGGCGAACAGCCAGTACCTTTTTCCTGGGAAGACAACAGCAAACATAAGAGGTCATCTGTTTAAGGTAGTGGTTCTCAACCTTTTCTTTCCACTCACATACCACCTATGGCAAATGATGTAGGAGCTCTTTGTTAGTAATGGATTACTTAAGATGTTATATGAACAGAAAAAAGGGTTGAGAACCTTTGACATTGCCCCTCACCATCTTCTTACTTCCCGTCCTTGATACATTTGATGTCTCCCCTTTAATCTGGTCAAAAGGTCCCGATCTGAAACTTTGACTAACCATTTCTCTCCATGGACGCTGCCTGACCTGTTGAGTTCCCACAGCTTCTCATAGTTTTTCTATTGCATTGGAAATCTTTGACTCCCTTCCAAAGCATGTGATGTCCCCCCCCCACCCCCCATTTAAATTTTAACTCTGTATTTTTGAGGATTCAATGCATTTCAACACAGCCTTTCCATCTCATTGTCCGCTCAGAAAAAATCCTTTTCTGTCAGAATTGATTGGCACCCTTGTTCTGTTGCACTCCTGCTGACACATCCAAGGCTGAGGCATTTCAGAGATGAGAGAAGAAAGATATGAAATTGTGCTGTGGTTTGGATTGATTGAAATGTTGTCAATTTACCGAACAGATGAAGGTCACTCAGCACAACATGCTGGAGAATTCGTTTTCACTGCAAAGCTGGATCCATTGTCTGGAAATGATTCCATTTAAGTTTTCTTCTTTCCTATCAAGACACAGGACCCATGTCTAGATGAATGAAAAGTCTTTCTCTGTAGGGTTCACTCTCCTCCAAGCATCAACCAAATTCAAATCTTTCATCAAAGCTCCTCTTTGTGTCGCCGCCTTTGATTTCCTCATACTTTTCGGAGATCTCTCCAATAAAGGATCCAAAACGCAGTTAAAATCACCCCCAACCAGAATATTATTATTGGCCTGACTAAGCAATAGAAAAGCCTCCGACATGAACCATTCATCATCTACATTAGGTGCATAAGCATTTAACAAAGTCCATGATTTGGCATCAAAACCCTCCCAGCATTTCCCTCAATCGATTCCAATTCAAACGGTAATTTCTTATGAATTAAAATTGCGACACCCCTCGCCTTAGAATTGAAAGAAGACGAGAACACACGACCAACCCAATCTCTCTCTTCAATTTCAAATGCTCTTTTTTGGTCAAGTGTGTTTCTTGCAAGAAAGCAATATCAACTTTCATTTTTCTTCTATAAGCCAAAACTCGTTTGCGCTTTATTGGGTTATTCAAGCCCTGGACATTAAAAGTTGCAAAATTTAAATTAGACATTTCTTAATCTAATAAAATATTCCACTAATATAAAATAATGCCTCCCTTCTAATTCCCTTAATATTCTAATCCCCCCCATATAAAAACTCCAAAAGAAAAGAAAAAAAACCCCAAACTACTAAAAAGTAGTAGCCCCCTGCAGGTGACTAAAGGTCTCAGTGTCATCCACCCCCCCCCCCCCCCCCCGCCCAGTCAGACTTTCACAGAGTACTTAAACAAAAACAGTCAACCCAGTGATTGTTCCGGGTCCTCAATATCAAGAAGACTTTGTGTCAATTCAACTTTTTTCACATTCTTTCCATGTTTTCCATTCTTCCCGTTTCCATTGCCATTTACCCTCCTCTTGGGTGACAATAGTGGTGACCGTCTATTTCCTCGTAAATCTGGCGATGAATTAGCAAAGATTAAAGCATCATGGTCATTTTCAAAAAATTGAGATTGAAAATTCCCATAAAAAACTTTCAATATTGCCAGGTAACGAAAGGAAAAATTTATATCCCTTTCGCCACAATACTTCTTTAGCTGAATTAAATTCTCAGTGCATTCTAATAATTTCTTGACTCAAATCGGCATAAAAAAAACCACCCTGTTATTTTGAACCATCATTGGAGCGTGGTTTTGCCGTTCCTTCTGCACCGCCATTTGCAATATCATTTCTCTATCCTGATATTTTAAACATCTAGACTTGATTCATTTTCTAGAATAAACTTTTTCTTGGTTTTTGCGCATTTACAGGGTAGAATATTACAGGCTGAATATAAAAGTCGGGATATATTGGACCATTCCATGTTATTTTTCTCCTGTGTAAGTCCAGAAGTGGTGCAATCATCTTATAGATGGAGGTTCAATACAATGTTATTGAAGAAACCAGAGTTTATTACTTGAAAAAAGATCACTTTGTTTGTGGCTGAGAATATTAATTCAGTACGTAGTAATTTTATACTGTGGGTTGCTTTGAAAGCATATTTACGAGGGCAAATTATTAGCTATACTACGAAAGTTAAAAAGAAATATGTGGCGGAAAGTTTAACATTGGAGAAACAAATTACTGAGTTGGAAAAAAAATTTCAGAAAGATGTTACAGAAGATAAAAAAAGTTGCTTTAATGAAGTTGAAATTACATTATAATACATTACAAACTTATCAGTATGATAATTTATCGATCTAAGCAATGTTATTATGAATTCATAAGGTACTAGCATGGCAGTTAAAAACAGAATAGACATCTTGAACAAATGCCGTGAAAAAGAATTCAACAGTTACCTATAAACCTCAGGAAATTAATGACCAGTTTTATTCATTTTATCAGAAATTATATACTTCTGAGGGAAAGCAGGAAGCTGGTTCTATTGAATCCTATTTATCTAAATTAAATTGACCTGTTTTAGGGGAGGAGGAGGTTAAAGAATTGGAAGCTTCATTTACAGATTTTGAGATTAAAGAGGCTATACAGGAGATGCCGAATGGAAAGTCTCCAGGAGATGATGGATTCTCAGTTGAATTTTATGAAGTATTTTATGAAGATATATCCTCTGTAAATGGAAATGTATTGCAGCAAGTAACTGAGGAGAAGTTATTACCAGAGTCTTGTTCGAGTGCTATAATTACTGTGATTCCTAAGAAAGATAGGGACCCGTAGAAAGTGTCTTCATATAGGCCTATTTCTTTATTAAATGTAGATTATAAAATTATAGCAAAGGTGTTAGCCGAATAGACTTGCCAAATATTTACCTCAGTTGATACATACAGATCAAACAGGTTTTATTAAAAATAGAAATGCGTCAGACAATATTCTCAGATTGATAACATTGGTCAATGCATTTAGCAACTCAACCACCCAATGGAGATGATTCAGAATATAAAAGTATTATAAATTAAAGTGGTCAGATAGAATTAAATATTTAGGGGTGGTAGTAAATGTAGATTATCAATCTTTATATAAATTACATTATGTTCCTTTATTAAGAAGGATTAAAATGGATTTGACTAAATGGAAAGATTTGCCGTTAACATTAATTGGTCAAGTAAGTTGCATCAAAATGAATATTTTTCCTTGAATTCAATATTTGTTTCAGTCGATACCATGTTTACTTTCAAAGGGTTTCTTTCAAGATTTGAATAGAGCAGTGTCGGAGTTTTTATGGAAGGGAAAATTAGCGTGAGTAGCTTTGCATAAACTTACATGGATATATGCATTAGGTAGATTGCAGATACCTCATTTTCAAAACTATTATGAAGCAGCTCAGTTGAAATTTATTAGTAGATTGATGGATATGGACCAACTTCCAAGCTGGGCAAAGGTGGAAATGGCTTGTATATCTGAAGTTGAGATACACCAGTTTATATTTAAGTGGAATGAGAATTTATTGCGGGAATGTAATATGCCGGTACTAAAACATTTGTTAAGGATATGGGTTAAATGAAATAAGGTTTTAGGATCAAAGGGTAAATTATCAATCTAAACCCCGTTATATCATAATCAGCTTATTCCTTTTCAATGTTTAATAATCATTTAAAGAGATGGAATTCTAAGGGTATTAAGATAGTTCAGGACTGTTTTGAAGAGGGCCAGTTTCGACTGAGGGAGAAATTTGATATATCTGCAAATTCTTTATTTGTGTATTATCAACTTAGAGATTTGGTAAAAGATAATTATGGTAAAGAGATGAATCTATCTATTTTGACAAAATTTTGATTTCCTCTGTACCTAAGAAAGATTATATTTTGGCTATGTATCAATTGTTACAAGATGTGATTGGGAGAAATTTAGACTTAAATGGGAAAGTGATTTAACATAGTTTTCTTGAAGATAATTGGGAGGCTATGTGCCATGATAGTGTAACTATAATGACAAATGTATGATAATGGAATGGTTAATTATAATTTTTTGTACCAGTTATATTTGACTCCAGAGAAATTAAAAAAAAAATAGGGGTTTAGTAATTCGGATTCTTGTTTTAGATGTGGATTATGTACTGGAACTTTTTTACATGCTGTCTGGTCTTGTGTTAAAGTACAGCTGTTTTGGGAAGGAATTAGATTGGTTTTGGAAAATTTATTTAACCTTAAATTGCCATTAGACCCATTGATTATTTTGTTGGAATATATGGTTTCTTTGAAGGGATTGGGGTTGGATAAATTTCAAATTACATTTGTACGTCTAGTGTCTGTAGCACGAAAATGTGTAGCTAGTACTTGGAAGGATAATGTGGAGATTAATATAACATGCTGGCATAATGAATTGAGAACGTATTATTATGGAAAAAATTACATGTAATTTATATGATAATTATTAATTTTTTGTTAAAATGTGGTCTCCTTATTTGGAGTATATGAATTTGGAAATACTTTGAAATATTCTTTATATTAACTGTATTGTTTTTATATTTCGCTCCCCTTAAGGGAGCTGGCTGAAGGGGTGGGAGGGTGGTGGGTTTCTTTTAATAAATATATATATATATATAAAATTTTGTTTTTTTTAACTTTTCTTTGTTATGTTTAATTGTATTTTGATTAAAGTCTTTAAATAAAGCTTTCAAAAAAAAAACAAGACCCACACTTAGAGAAACACACAAGATGTGCAATTATTACTATAGCAGGTCATCAGCGCACAACCATTACAAGGCCAGATATCAACATGGTGTGACATCACCACAGAATGTTGTATAACCATGAACATCAGACATTACGACAGATATGTTAGAATGGCATCAAATCAATGTACATCAGCTTGATGTCTTGGAAGTGGTTAGCCCAATGTTATTACAGCGCCAGCACCCGGGTTCAAATCTGGTGCTGACTGTAAGGGGTCTTTACATTCTCTCTGTGTCGCATGGATTTCCTCTGGGTGCTCCGGTTTCCTCCCACTGTTCAATGCTTATGGGGGGGTTGGAGGTCCATTGGGTGTAATTGGACGGTTTAGGCTCGTGGGCCGGAAAGGCCTGTTACTGTGCTGTATGTCAATATTTTCTCAAACAAAATATAAAAAAATAAACTCATTGCCAGGGGGTTCACATCTCTAGGCTCATGAACAGTTTCTTTCCAAAAGGTATCAGTCTCTTGAGCCACCATGGATACAGTAATCAGGGACTGTTCCGATACCTCAAAATGACTGTCTGCACCATTACAAATCACTTTTTTTGCCCAAGGATAACTGTAAATAGTTCTACAGTAATGAAAGACCCGCACGGGCTGCTGGAGGCTGACTCAAGGGAACCAGGCGTCGGAACTGCGATTTGAGAGGCTACTAAAGGCAAGAAGTTCTCCCGAAGGGCCTCGGACGCTGAGGGCCTCCTGATCATGTCGGGGGTTTGGACCTGGAGTTCGGGCCGCCAATGGTTTGAACAGGAGTCTGTGAAGGCTGCAGAGGCTGCGGGTGGCAAATCTACGGACGCTCAGTGTCTCTGAAGGGACTCTCTTTTGCTTCTCTTTCAGGGGCACCGGGCAAAGGTCACGGTGACTCTTTACCTCCTGACAGATAAAAACTAAAGTACATCTTATATATTACATTTTGAATGTAACGTTTCATGACAATAAAAGGAACCTTGAACGTTGAAATATTTAGGATCTATCTGATGTATTCATTGTTTATTTCAATTTCGTACCATTCAGTTACTGTTATAGCTTTTCTCTATAGGTATCCGATTAGCAGCAGTAAGTAAGATTTGATGCCATTCTACAATGTGCATGACAATAAACTCAAGACGAGGTCGTCCAGTCCAGAGCCTCTGAAATGTCTGAATTCTTCCACAAATGTGGCTTCCCCTTCAGCCCTGTCAACTTGGCCCTCACCCGTATCTCCTCCATTCCCCGCTCATCTGCGCTAACCCCCCCCGCCTCTAGAAACAATAAACACAGAATCCCCCTCTTCCTCACCTACCACCCCATCAGCCTCCGCATCCAACACGTTATCCTCCAGTATTTCAGGACCCCACCACCAGACACATTTTTCCTTCTCGACTCCTCCCAGTCTTCCATAGCGACAGCTCCCTCCGTGACACCCTTGTGCACTTTTTCCCTTCCCGCCCATCGCTCCCCGGCACTTTTCACTGTGGTCTTGGTGGTGTAATACCTGCACCCACACCTCCTCCCTCACCATGGTCTGAGGTCCCAGATGAAGCAACACTTTACCTGTACCTCCAAATAACTCATTTACTGCATCCGGTGCACCCTCTGTGGCCTTCTCTACATCGAATAGACCGGTCGCAGATTAGGAGATCGCTTCGCCCAGCACCTCCTCTCCGTCTGCCACAAAAGTGACCACCCCGTAGCCAACCAATTCAAATCTGTGTCACACTCTCGAGCTTACATGTCTGTCCATGGCCTTTCACACTACCCCACCCTGAATACCTACAGTTTGGAGGAACAACTCCTCATTCTTTATCTGGGCACTCTCCAACCCCAGGGCATGAACATTGAGTTCACTGCATTCCACTAATCAGCTTGCCTTCCTCCCCCCCCACCTCCCACTGCCCCTCAACATCTAGTTATTCCAGTTCCTACTTTCGTTCTCTCTTCACCTAGCCTAGACTGCTTCCCCTTTCCTGTGGTGTTCACCCCCCTCCACCTATCATCATCTCTCCTCCTCCTTTCCCCCTTTTGTTCAGTCATCTCTCATGTCCTCCCACACCTGGACAAAGGGCTCAAGCCCGAAACATTGGTGATGTATCTTCACCTTTGCTACATAAAGGCACTGTTTGACCTGCTGAGTTTCTCAAGCATTTGTGTGTTTTTTCACTTAACCATGGTGTCAACAGAATCCTGTCTTTTACCTCATGATTATTACCAGTCATTTGGACTCAGACAGCAGGGGGAATGGTGGGTCTCGGACCTGTTAATGAAGCTGATTGTTAAGTGCACACCCCCTTTCAAATTGCAGCATCTGGGGATCCCTCCTGGGACGCAGGTGTGATTACTGGGGCAAAGATGCTGGAAGCTCTTTTAAATTGCAGGGGATAGAACCAATAAATTGCGATTTAACCGCAACGTGTCACTCTCTCACCAGAAGTATTGCCGGATGTTCAGATGCTAGCTTCCTGGTGAGGCATGCACGCAAGTGCTGACACCACCGGAATAAGCGGGTCGGCCATTTTCCTGTTCAAATTGCATGTGGACGTGACCTAGGTAAGTTTAACTGGGTTCCCTGATGATCTCTGAGGGAGGTCAGGGACCCGGTCGGGTTCTGACCAGGTTGACCGGGATGGACCTTTTCTAATTTGCGTAACTGGGGCGTTGACTGGGCAAATTGCCTGGTTAATCCCGTTTTACATGGCAGTTTGAAAGAACCTATTAACAAACTTTTTTGAATATTTTATTTAAAATCAACACATATATACAATTAGTAAATCATGAATCACAATAATATAGTTCATTAATATATAATAAGAAAATAAAAATTAAAAAACCATAAAAAAAACCAACAAACCCCTCCCTTTCCCCCACCCCCACCTTTACTAACCCTATTAAATTAAAACATAAATATAAAGTACTTGATAATATAGCCAGATATTGATTTGGATTCTTTTGGAGGATGCTCCAGGATCTCAAATAAAACATTTTTCTAATAATACCTTTGCTCATTTCAGGGAAAACTTCACTGATTGGAGGACTCAAAGAAACTATTTATAATTTTAGTCCCATTATTCGAGCATGCGGGGTCCAAACTTGTAAAAATGCAGGATTACCTCAAATCATAGGTAATTTTTTTCTCAAGGGATACAACTTTGAACCTCTGTATACCATCTTCCTAATGTTAATCAAATGTCTGATTTCCAAGTAACAGCAATACATTTTCTTGCTATCAGCAAAACTAATTTGACAAATTTCAATTGAAAATCTGATAAAGATAGTGCAGGAGCTAGATTCTCAAAATTTCCCATCAACAATAGTTCAGGATTTAACGGAAAAACAACACCCATAATTAGTTGTAAGAGCTTACTAATGGAAATCCAAAAAGGTTTAACCTTCGAACAAGACCACGTGGAATGAACAGAAGTTCCAACGTCCTTTACACATCTAGAACATCGATCTGATGTATCCAATTTCCATCTATTCAATTTCTGAGGTGCAATATACAATTGATGTATAAAGTTATAATGAAGTAATGTATACCTTACATTAATTGTATTGGACATAACTTCCTTACATAAATCTTGGCAAACCTGCTGATCAATTGATATACTTAGATCTTGTTCCCATCTTTCCTTTCACTTAAACAAATCTAATTTAGTTGTTTTTTTTTCTTTTAACATCATATATGCTATTAAAATAAATATTTTAACACTCCAACAATTAACTGTTCTAAATCTGTAAGATCTTTTAAAATCATATCAGATTCTAATGTCTCTCTTAATTGAAAATAGCAAGAAAATGTATTGCGAGGAATATCATACTTAATTTTTAATTGATCAAACGACATCAGCCTATCATTATTGTAACAATCTCCTAATTTAGAAATTCCTTTAGTATTCCAAATATTTTTAAAAGATTTTTTTTTGGATAAAATTAAAAGAGGATTAATCTATTACATTTTTAATGACAAAAGATTTTCCATCAATTTCTAATTTAATTTTATTCCAAATATTAAGCAAATGTTTCAATATTGGAGCATCTCTATCAATTGTCAACAACCTCAGTTCCCATTAATAAATAAATTATACAGGTATAGTTTCTCAAACTTATTTCCTTCAATTTCAACCCATGATGGTTTAATTCCCCCCCCCCCCCCCACCCAAAGAAACAAGTTCTTTTAATTGTGCTGCTTTATAATAATTCTTAAAATTAGGAAGTTGTAATCCTCCTAATTCATATTTTCATATTAGTTTTTCTAAAGATTTTCTTACCATTTTCCCTTCCAAAGCAATTTCCCAACTTGTTTATTTAAATCCAGAATTTTTTTTGATGTATGGACATAGGTAAAGACTGGAATAAATATTGAATTCTCAGAAAAAAATATTCATCTTAATACAATTAACTCTTCCAGTTAAAGTAATAGGTAATTTTACTCACTTCTTTAAATCTTCATCTATTTTCTTAAATAACGGAATATAATTTAATTTGTTTAAATTTTAATAATTATTATCAGTATGTATAGCTAAATATTTAATCTTACGTGTCCATTTTAATTGAAAATCTTTTTGACAATGTGAATAATCCCCCTCTATCAATTCAATTTCCTCACTTTTATCCCAATTTATTTTATATCCTGAATCTTTTCTGTATTCTATCAACCACTTATAAAGTCTAGGTAATGATAATTGTGGTTGAGTTAAATATACTAGCACATCATCTGCAAATAAACTAATCTTATGTTCGATCTTATTTATTACTTTCAACCATTGATAAGAACGAATCCTTTTTGCAAGGGGTTCTATAACCAAAGCAAACAAAGCTGGTGATAAAGGGCATCCCTGTCTACTTGATTTAGTTAAATTCAATGATTGAGATATCTGTCCATTAGTTATTACTTTAGCCTTTGGATTTTTACATAAAGCTTTAATCCAATTTATAAAATTGGATCCAAAACTAAATTTACTCAATACTTTAAATAAAAAATACCATTCTAATCTATCAAAAGCTTTTTCTGCATCTAAAGACACTGCTATACTTAAGTCCTTTTTGTTTTGTTCTAAATGAATTATGTTTAATATCCTTACTATATTTTCCAAAGTTTGTCAATTTTTAACGAAACCGGTTTGATCCTATATTTATCAATTTAGGAAGATAGTCATTAGTCCTATTTGCTCATTCTTTTGCTATAATTCTAGAATCCATATTTAATAATAATATAGGTCTAAATGAAGCTGGTTTTAATAGATCTTGATCTTTTTCAGGGATAGCCATAATTATTGCTGTTGAAAAAGATTCTAGAAGATTACGAGATGTAAAATCTTGTTCTACAACCTCATAAATAAAAAGAATCATCATATTTTGAAATTCTTTATAAAATTCAACTGGAAACCCATTTTCCCCTGGAGGTTCATTATTTTGTGAACAATTAAGTGCATTATAGACTTTTTGTTCAGAAAAAAGACTATCTATATCATCTTTACCTGTCTCAGTTAATGTTGGTAATATCATTTGTGATGAATAATCATCTATAATTATATCATTATGTAACAATTCAGCTGTATATAATTTTTCATAAAATTCCTTAGAAGTTTCATTTATTTCTTGTGGTTTAAATTTCACTTCATTCTGTTGTATTGCATTGATTGTTTTAGAAGTCTGTTCTACTTTTAATTGCCAAACTAAAACTTTATGAGATCATTCTCCTAATTCATAATATTTCTGTTTAGATTGTAATATCATTTTCTCGGTTCTATATGTAAGCATTGTATTATATTATAATTATATTATATTATAATTTCTTATTAGTTCATAAGTTAAATATAGAAATAAACTTCTATATTTATTCTCTGAAGGTAATTTTTGAATTTATTTTTCTAATACTGATATTTCATTTTCAAATTTATTTATATTTTTCATATATGCCTTTTTTAATTTATTTTTAATATATTTTTCATATATTCCTTTTTTAATTTTGAAGTCTAACATAAATTGTCCTTGTAATTCCTTTTTAAATTTTGAAGTATAACATAAATTGTCCTTGTAAGTAAGCTTTTAAGCATCCTAGATAATCAAATTATCTTCTGTTGAATGTAAATTTGTATCACAGAATAATTCTATAAAAGAACAAAAAATTTCCCTTTTCATTAATAAAGAATTTTATCTCCATCTATATACTGAGTGTTATTTTTCAGCAAATTTCACTTCAATCAACAAGAGACAATGATCAGACAATATTCTTGATTTATGCTCAGCATTCAAAACTCCTGATTGGTTTTGAGCTGAGAGCAAATAAAAAAATCAATTCCAGAATATGTATCAAATTGATTAGAATAGAAAGAATAGTCTCTGTCTTTAGGATGTATCCTTCTCCATATATCAATTAAGTTTAAATCCTTCATTAAATATAACAATGCATTAGCTGCTTTAGATTTAACAATTGTTCTCAATTATGTATCCAGTGAAGGATCCAAACAAAAATTAAAATATCCCCCTACTAAAATATTTTCATGACCATCCGCTAAATTTAAAAACAATATCTTGCATAAATTTCTCATCATCTATATTTGGTACATATAGAATTAAAAGAGTCCATTCATCTGAAAATATTTGACAATTTACCATTATATATCTACCAGCCGAATCTGTGACCAGATTTTAAATTTTAACTACACATTTTTTCTTAAATAAAATTACTGCTCCTCTAGAATTAGAATTAAATGAAGAGAAAAACGACCTCATCTACCCATTCCCTTTTTTAAATTTTAAATATTCTTTTTTCTGTTCATTTATTTCTTTTTCTTTTTACGTTAATCCCATTAATATTAAAACTCATAATCAATTTCTTTATTCATTTTCCTTATTTATAAATTTTACCATCACTCCTAATCAAGAAGAATTCCCACAAATAAATTTGATCCTGTGCGTCTTTGTCTGCAATCCAAAAGCATCAAAATTATTCAGAATGATTTTTATCGTAATTAATTAATAAAAAGAAAGAAAGAAAAATAAAAAAATAAAACAGAAATCCCTCCCCAAGAAGAACTAGAACTCCTTTTCACAGGTGGTGGACAAACCACAAAAAACACGTGTAGCCGAGAAATCAACAAACACATCCCCTGAAAAAAAAACCCTTTTTATCTCACCAAAATTCCATCCAATATATTAATTTTTCACCCATCCAGGAAAAGGATACGTGGGAAACACCCCCCACCCTCTCTTCATACATCAAATTCAATGTAACAAATCAGTGCCCTCTGTTACTTGAATTTTAGGCAAATTCTCAGCATACTCTGGCTTGTAAATAATTTGTAAAGAACACATTCTGTTGATCTGGTACAAATATTTTCAAAGTAGTTCAAAAATCCAACCAGGATAGATCGGGGTCTCTGGCCTGGAACTGGTTTTGGTCTCAGAACTCTATGAGCACTCTCAATTAAAATCTTATCCTCAAAATGTTCTTCTCCAAATATCTTTGGTATTCATTCTTGAAAAAAAAACAGATCACATCCTCTCCTTCTTTACCTTCTGACAATCCCACAATTTTAACATTATTTCTTCTACTATAATTTTCCAGGATATCAACTTTCTGCAACAGGTTTTCATTCATAGAGATCAAACGAGTTGTCATATCTTTATTCACATTAGACCTCTCTTCAATATGTTATACTTCTTTGTGAATATCTTGGATAATATTTTCCAATTTATCCACTCTCTGTGAAATGTAATCACCTTTGTCAAATCTGTTTTTAACTTGTTTCAGTTCTGCAGTTAACAGTTTAAAAATATTCAGCAAAACTTCAGAAAGTCCATCCATTTTAGTTTCAATTTTACTCATTTCTCTCTTAAAAATCATTCTCTTGCCTCTAAATCGTTCCTGTTCTGAACTTGACGTTTCTTCTTCAAAGTCATACTCTTCTGAAGCTTCCTCCACTGGAGACGTGTTGCCTTCTTACTCGGCAGCTGCAAGGCCAGACTGTCCCATTTAGAGACTCAGTGCTTTTTTTCCCAGTTTTTTTTTCTCTTGTAGCGCACACGCTTGACTTCTTGTGCATGCGTGGTACAGTTTTGACTATTCGTCCGGCGCCATCTTTATGGGGTGCCACAAAGGGGGCTCCGGAGGAAGGTCCCTCACCGGGATCTTCACTGGTCGATCCGGAGAAGGCTTCAATGGTCTGCTTCATCGACAAGGTAGGCCTGATTTCTCTGTTCTTCTGATTTGTTCGTGGGTGTTGCTTTTGAAGTCTTGTCTTTTTGTTGGCAACATTTCCTTTTCTTCTCTTGATCACTTTAAAACAACTTTAAAATAGTTTTTTTATATTAACCTTTAATATGAACTTTTAAAAATAAATCCCATGGGAGTCAATAGGTTGCATTATGTCTCCTACGGCATCCTTTTGACAAACATTGAACTTATAGACATCAGTGTCTCCCAGGACAGACCACAGAAGCAGGCCATTCAGCCCATCACTCTGTGATGGAATTTTCCAAAAAGTTGATTTTCCCTTTCACCATGGTCTTTCAAAAATTTTTTTTTTTTTGCAGGATTTGATTTTCCAGTGGAGCCTTGACAGAGATCTTCCACGATTTAAAGACATCAAAATTCTGTTTATTGTAATGGACACACAACACATGAAAATATTTGTCCTTTGTTTGCCTTGTAAATCGTAAAGGACCCCCATGACGCTGGTCAAACCCCTTCTCACTGCTTCCTTTGGGCTGAAGGTATAGAAACTTGAAGACCAGCACTTCTGGGTTCAAGAAGTTTCTTTCCAACAACTGTCAGGGTCCTGAACCTCCTCATAGGTACACTAGAGTTGAGAAAGAACATCTGTGGAGGCTGGGGTATGGGGGGTGGGGGGGAGTCAAACGCAATACATAAAAGTGCTGGAGAAACTCAGCAGGTCACGCAGCATCCGTGGGGAGAAAAGGGTAACTGATGTTTCAGGCCTGGGCCCTTCATCAAGAAGGCTCATTCCCAATGAGGGTCCAGGCTGGAAGTATTGGCAACGCTTTACTTCCTATGGATGCTGTGTGACCTGCTGAGTTTCTCCAGCACATTTGTGTATCGTCCTTGTTCCATTAATCAATTATGGTTTTTAGACTGCAGAATCATGGAAAAAAATTGAACAGGGTTACTGTCCATGTGGTCATTCACACTGAGCGCCTTATTAGACTACAAGTACCTGAGTGTAACAGTCCCGTGGTTGGACGTGCAAGGGAGTGGGCGGCCATCGACAGTACCGTTCACACTGCAGGCTTCTTCCAAAAGGTTGGAGGGGCTCTGCAGGATAAATCGCGGGGCAGGAATGGACCCAAAATTCCTGCACATTCCTTTCCAGGCTGCCCGGGTATTGACTCCGGAGAAATTAAAGAAATATAAATATGTTTCTTCTGATTTATGTTGTAGATGTCACAAGGAAGTGGGCACCTTTTGTTTTGGTGATGTGACACGGTTAAACCTTTTTTTGGAATAAAATTAAGGAATTTTTGGAGTGAATATCAGATAAATTTCAAATTGCTTTTTTAAGGCTAGCAGTGGCTAGGAAATGTCTTGCAGTTACATGGAAAAATTAGACCAAATTGAGTATTTAACGATGGCGTGGAGATGAGATCATGTATTCCTTTTGGAGAAAATAACATATAATTTACGAAATAGTTATTCTTTTTTAATTAAAACTTGGTGCCCATATATGGAATATATGTGACTAGATAGTTAATATTTTCTTCCCCATACATTGGTGCGGCGACCCCAATCCATGGCAAATGATTGAATGGCATTTTTGTAGATCTCGTCTTTTTCTTCTTTTCATTTGGGGTAGTTTCTGCGGGAGGACCATGCATACTCTTTACAGACGGCGCGGGATTTCAACCCCGGTCCCAATCATTAATCGCTATGCAAACTGTGCCGGCCCAGAGGTACACAAAATTATAGATAGAGCGAATGCAAGCAGGCTTTTTCCACGGAGATTGGTAGAGATAAATACTGGAGGACATGGGTTAAGGGTGAAAGGGGAAAAGTTTAGGGGAGAATTTGAGGGAGAGCGGTGGGAGTACGGAGCGAGCTGCCAGCTGAAGTGATGAATGTGGGCTCGATTTTGAAATTTATTAAAAATTTGGACAGGGACATGGATGGAGAGTTTGCAGGGATATAGTCTGGGTGCAGGTTAGTGGGACAAGGCAGAATAGTTTGGCACATACAGGAAGGCCTGAAGGGTTTGTTTCTGTGCTGTAGTGTTCCATGGTTCTGTGGTTCTAGATACTTTGCACCATGTGTATGACAATAAAATGATTAGCACTGAAGGCACACAGAGGCTCCACTAGACTATCAGGACAAGAACGAGGGTCCCTTCCGTGATGCGTGTCTGTGCCTTCTGCCACCTCTTCCAATTCACTCACCTCGTGTGCTCACTTAAACCCCATAGCCACACTGCCTCCTGTCCAGACTGGCAGTGAACCTGAGCTCCAAGACACACTCCTCAGCCTCCTGCTTCCGCACCCCACCCCCCCCAAAGTGATTAGGAAATCGTCAGCACCTGAGGGCCTTTGGGAGCTTCTGCTGACCATTGGCACCCACAGATCCCAAGACCTGGAAAAATTAGACCAAATTGAGTATTTGCCAGCAGCCTGTATCCTATGATGAGGCCCTTGGTTGCCAAGGCCTGAGCTGGATTCCGGTTCACTGCTGCAGTTTCCTACCCTGTGGATTCATCTCCCCAAGCCTTCTCCTCTGGGTAACCTCCCAATATGGAATTCGGTGCTGGTCCACTACACCCTAAGAGCATGTAACCATCAAGGCCTGGGCTTCCAAACATTGGCAGCGCCATCTTGAACACCATCGGTGTAAAAAGCCACTGCCGCTCCCACCCTACAGGCAATTTAGACATGTGCGTGGCCATCCTCTTTAGTCACAGGTGGGGTCTCGGACAACTGTAGAGTAGCCGGAGATGTCCCTTTGTTTAAGAAAGGCAGTCGGGACAATTCAGCAGATTATAAATGGTTGAGCCTTTGCATCAATGGTGGGGAATTGATTGGGTCACATTTATTCAGGATAGCCCGCTTGGCTTTGTCTGGGAAGATCCACATCTTACAAACAATTGAGTTTTCAAGGCAGTGATGAATCAGAATCAGAATTTATCGACAGGAACACGTCACAAAATTCTTTGTTTTGGGTTTATTTGCATTACAGGTGCAAAGAAATTACGTATAAATAATGAACAAAAAAGACAAAATGAGTGTGGTAAACCACTGTCATGCCATGACTTGTGCTACAAGGTGCTTGTCTTCAGGCTCCTGTACCTCCTTCCTGATGGTTTCAGTGCCGAGAGGGTATGGCCTGGGTAGTAAGGGTCCTTGAGGATGGAGGCTGCTTTCTTGAGGCACCGTCCTTGCTGGACTGGAGGACGTGTTCACCATGATAGGCATTGGGCAGTAGATATTGTCTACATGGAGGTTGGGCCATAAAAGGCAGAGGGCTACTTTGAACCAAAACTCTTTCTTAAAACTTTAAACAGCGACCATTATTTTCCTCTCACTGATGCTGCCAAGTTCACCCAACAGTCTGTGTTCAGCTCATGACCAGGGACCATTCTATTTAGCTCGATGTTCGTGATGAAAAGCAGGCTTGGACCAGCGTGAGGTAGCACAACGTAACTAATATAATACTGGACTTGGGCCTTGACTTTTAGAGTCCCTATCAATGAGGGAATGGTGCCTTGTGGAGAAGAGATGGAAAATCTCAGGAAATAGCATGAGAATAACAACCTGTATCAACGTGATCAAGGCAAAAGAGAAGATTGTTGACTTCAGAAAGACCAGGGGTGAACACGCTTCACTTGACATTAATAGATCGGAAGTGGAGAGAGTAGAGGGCACCAAGTTCCTCAGAGTCCACTTAAGAAGTGGCCAACCCTGGACACACATCTCCTAACTTGTCGGGAAACTGCCGCACCGACTTGACTTCCTGAGAAGAATGAGGTGAGCATCATCCTGTCAACTTTCTACAAGAGCTCTATTGAGAACATCCTGGCCGACTGCAACAGTGTTCTGTAGAGCACTGGATCAGAGTTCAATCCACAGCACTATAAAAGCAGCAGGCAGGATCACTGGGGTCTTCCTTCCCCCTAATCCCCCATCGATGTGATGTACCAGGATCATTGTTTAAAGAGGGCTCACAAAATCAAGGAGGCCCCCTACCTCTCTGCACATAACACCTTCTGACACTTTCTGCTTCTGGCTTGTTCTGCTTATTCCTTGAAGAAGGGTTCAGGCCCCTATTAACACTATCTGTATTATATGGGCTGACCTGCCCCCGAACCTGTGATTCCTCCCCTCAGAAATCCCCATAAAGGCTGTTACACCCAAACTTCTCCCTCAGTACCTGTCTTGGAACCAGACCAGAAACATGTGAGATGTGCTGATGTCTTAAGGTGATTAAAGCCAATTAATCACGACTCTCAGTCTAATGTGGTTGATCGATAATGCTACAGGCCCGAAATGTCAGCAATATATCTTTGTCTCCTATGGATGCTGAAAAGACTGCCTGAGTTCCTCCTGCAATTTGGTGTGTGTTTACTACAATCACAGTATCAGTAGATTTTTGTGTTTCACACAGCATCTTCCAGCTACTCCCGCTGGGCAAGAGATGAAGGCATATCAGAGCCAGCACCACCAGGCTGAGGAACAGCTCCGACCCACAGGCAGTGAGTCTGCCGAATGACTGATGAATTGCAAAAACAGCTCTCCGTGACTCCACTATTAATTAATGATATTTATTTTATATTAAAAAATGTTTGAGCTTCTGTTACACCAGTGCTGGCGCTGGTGCGGATTCATAGAAACCAGGAAGCGGAGACACACTCTTGGGGGTTCTGCTGCCTGGACGTACAGGCTTTAACTGGCCCGTTAAAGGACCCGATAGTGTCCTGTGACCGCGGGGTTTAGGTCCAAGATAGCAGGCAACTGTGTTCAGTAGTGGCCTTGAGGGGTTTCAGACTCAGAAGCACCAGTAACAGGGAGAACATCCCTCATGGAGGAGGAGGAGCAGAGGAGACAGCCCCAAGAACGGTAACCATGGCAGTGGACCAGCGAGAGAAGGACACACACAGGCAGTGGGCTGTTGGCAACGGGTAGGGGAGGAACCCAGACAGGCTGCGGTCTGCAGGCGACTTGCTCGTGGAAACCAGATTGTAACGTGATCGTTAGCTCCCGGAGACTTGTGAGGAGTGCAAACTATTTTATTAGCTTACAACTAATGGCCGGCATTTACAGAGGTCTTTAGGTCATTCTGGGGTAAGGTGGGAAAACAGGGTTTATATCGGGGCAAATGGGGGCGGAACCAAGAGGAGGGTTCAGCCGTCTACTCTACAGTAAATTCCAATTCACTGCACAGGTATCTAATATTAGATATCTGTTTTATTACTTAACAATAAATAGTGCCTGATCTGATCTGTATATGTGTACTGTACTGTGTAACGTCTGGATATATGTGTAGATGGTGTTTTATGGGATGTACAGGTACAATCAGATGATAACAGAACTTGAACGTATTGGTCAACAGGTTTTCCCATGATGCAGTTAGATATGAGGAGGGGGCAGGGAATCAAGATTCATTGATTCATTGCGCAGAGGCATTGCTGACATTCGAGGTTGCATTCCATTAGAGAAAATCACGTATAATTTGAGGAACAAATATTCTTTATTTTTCCAAATTTGGGATCCATGTGCCAGATTTATGAAATTAAAATTATAAGATAAATGTTTATATTTTCCCTGTTCCATGAAGTTTTCCCTGAAGAAATAATATAATGATTTTGTGATGTCCTTGAGGTCACTGAGTGTCAACTGTGGCAGTCCAAATTAATTGACTCTGTGATTGTTTTTTTTAATGCATTTTAGTTCTGGGATTATAGAGGTTTTTTTTGGGGGGGGGGGGTTAGTTTTAGTTTTTAATTTTATTTTTATATATATATATATAGTTTTGACATATATTTGTTAACACTATTATGTAATTTGGCATATTATTCTTAATTATTTGATCTTATATATGTTTATTAAATAAAATATTCAAATAAAAAGACTTAGGGTCCAAATCTATAGATCTCTCAAGGTTGCCGTGTAGGCTGATAGGGTAGTTATGGTGTGCTGGGCTTCATGGGTCCATTTGCTCGGATGTTGCCCGGACTTCAGGAACTGAGTTACAGGGAAAGGTTAAAACAGATTAGGACTTTATTCCCTGGAGTGGTGAAGAATGAGGGGAGATTTGATGGAGGTATTTAAAATTAGTAGGGGGACAGGCAGAGTAAATGTAGGTAGGCTTTTTTTATCCACTGAGGGTAGGTGAGGTACAAACCAAAGGACATAGGTTAAGAGTGAAAGTGGAAAAGTTGAGGGGGGACATCTTCACACAGAGGGTGGTGGGAGTGTGGAGCGAGCTTCCAGCTGAGCTGGTGAATGTGGGTTCAATTTTAGCATTTAAGTAAAACTTGGATAGGTATGGAGGGATATGGACTGGGAGTAGGTCGGTGGAACTTGGCAAAAAAATGGTTCAGCACAGACTAGAAGGGCCGAAGAGGCCTATTTCTTCACTGCAATTTTCCATGGTTCTCGTCGTGGGATTGAGTTCAAAGGTCGTGAGATAATGTGGCAGCTCCATAAGACTCTAGTTGGACCACATTTGTGCTGAGTTCTGGTCACCCTATTACAGGATGGATGGAGAAGCTTCGGAGAGGCCGCAGAGGAGATTGACCAGGATGTTGTCTAGATTGGAGAATCTGTTTTACAAGGCAAGATTAACAGAGTTAGGGCTTTTCTCTTAGGAGTGAAGGATAAGACACGACTTAATGAAGGTCTACAAGATTCTGAGAGGCAGAGATAGGGAGGACAGCCAGCATCCTTTTCCCACGGCGACAGTAGCAAATACCAGAGAACATCCGTAGCAGGTGAGGGGAGGGGAGGAGTGTTTAAGGAGTAAGGTTTTCAACTCAGAGAATGATGAGCGCCTGGGCTGCATTGCCAGGGGTGGTGGTGGTGGAGGCTGGTACGATTGGGGCATTTAAAAGAGAGGCACATGGATGCAAGAAAGATAGAGGGTGATGAGGCAGGGAAGGATTAGATTGTTGAAGGTAGTTGATGTGGGTCGGCACAAAATCATGGGCTGAAGGACCTGTGCTGTGCTGTAATGTTCCATGTTCTATGAATTATGTTACAGAAGTGACTATCTGTTACCATGTGAAACTACAGTGATATTAGAGGAGAGTGATGTTTGATAAGTCTATTTTAGCTCATGTGGAATGACATGCAAACAGCTATGAATGATTTCTTTTTATTTTCAGCCCCAGCTGAGTCATCGATGTTTCATCCCCTGTGAAGTGCTGGTATTATGTCAATGCTACGATATTCCTGAGAGTCAAATGCTTTGCAAGAAACAATTTGCATTGGTCTTCACAGCTCACAGTGCCCCTAAATATCACAGAGATGTCATTTCATCAAGCCTGTCGCAGGATATTGCTCTGTCGGCAGATTCCTGAGATGGTCTGCCATTTCTATTATTCCCTCCTGACTAACAACTATGCACTAAATTAATAATACGATCAATCGAAAATCATTTCTTTCACATCCACAGTTCATCCAATGCAGCAATTGTCAGCAATCTGCTGACGATTGGGAGGAGTGGAGGGGGGGGGGGGCTGGTGAACGGACTCTAACTCTAATGTTTCCATTTATCCTGTCGCTCAATGTCACCAAGGCCAAGGAGATGATTGTAGGCTCAGGGAAGGGAAAATCAGAAGAATTCGAGGCAATGATCATTGGGTGAGCAAATGCAAATTGCTGGGAGGCCCACTATCTCGGAGGATGTCTCCTGGACTCCTTGTACTCAGGACATCATAAGAAAGCACGTCAGCACCTTGACTTCCTCAGGAGTTTGCGGAGGTTCGGTATGTAATGGGAAACCTTGGTGGGTAGTGGAAAGTCCACTGACCGGCTGCATCATGGCCTGGTATGGGGGGCACTGATACCTCTGAGCGGAAAGCACTCCAAAGGGTAGTGGACAGTGGCCAGTATCTCACTCTCCCCACCAATGAAAAAATCTACAAGGACCGCTGCCATCGGAGAGCAGCAGCAGTCATCAAGGGTCCACACCACCCAGCACACACTCTGTTCTCGCTGCTGCAATCAGGAAAGAGGTGCAGGTGCCACAAGACTTGCACCATCAGGTTCAAGAACAGTTTCTACCCCTCCACCATCAGACTCCTCAACGGCAAACTCAATCAGGGACACATTTAAGGAATCTTACTTTTCAAGTTATTGATATACATATCATATTTTCTGTATTTGCACAGTCAGTTTGTTTATATTTCTTTCTTCTGTTCAGTTTACAGTTACCAATAATACTGGTCAACAATTCCTTACAAAAGATTTGTTTCCTGAAAAATGATTGGAGATTATGATAGACAACTTCAAGCTGAACACAAAGATAATTTCAGATTTAGTTGGAGAAACATTAAATTAACTTTTATTGAATTTAACATGTTTAATTGCATAATGACGCTGACACATTGCGGTAGTTCAACTGACCGAAAAATGTTTTGCCGGTAATTTCATTTGTACTCAGCATCTGATGCCTCTTGTGTCAGTGTACAACAGTTAGCCAGAACTGATAGATTGCAGTTGTCCTGATGCCGCTTTTCCACAGTCGTGATGTCCTGATGAAACCTTTCACCATGTTTGTTGCTGAATGCACTAAGCTCAAAGAGATCTTATAGAAACATATAAAATTTTGAAAGGGATAGATAAGATAGAGGGAGGAAAATTGTTTTCACTGGTAGGTGAGACCAGAACTAAGGGACACGGCCTCAAGATTCAGGGGAGTAGATTTAAGACGGAGATGAGGAAAAACTGTTTTTCCCAGAGTTGTAAATCTGTGGAGTTCTCTGCCCAGGGAAGCAGTTGAAGTGACTTCATTAAACAGATTTAAGGTTTGGTTAGATAGATTTTTACATTAAAAAAAGAAATTAAGGGATAGGCAGGTGGGTGGAGTTGAATCAATGATCAGATCAGCCGCGATCTCGTTGACGGTGGAGCAGGCTCGACGGGCCGGGTGGCCGAATCCTGCTCCCATTTCTTATGTCGTTATATTCTAAATGCAAAAGCAGAAAATGAAATCTCAATGTCACGCTGCACTTCATGGTTTTGTCTGCTTGAAGTAGACTTAAAATATGACAGGAAAATAGGTTATATAACCATATAACAATTACACTACAGAAACAGGCCATCTCGGCCCCTCTAGTCCACACTGATTTAAGTCAACTCCACTAGTTCCACCTACCTGCTCCCTGTCCATGATTCTCAAATCGCCTCCCATCCATGCACTCATCCAACCTCCTCTTTAAATTGACCCTGCTGCAACCACCTCTTCTGGAAGGTCGTTCCACTCAGCCACCACTCTCTAAGTGAAGAAACTTCCCCTTATGTTACTTCTAAAGTTTTGCCCCCTAACCCTTAACTTATGACCCCCCTGTTCCAATCTCAAGGGGAAGACCCTATTCACATTTACCCTATCTATTCCCCTCATCATTTTAAATACCTCTATCAAATCCCCCCTCAACC
Source organism: Narcine bancroftii (assembly GCF_036971445.1). Lineage (NCBI taxonomy): Eukaryota > Metazoa > Chordata > Chondrichthyes > Torpediniformes > Narcinidae > Narcine > Narcine bancroftii. Next base: position 311,584,953 of record NC_091472.1, read on the forward strand.
TTCTACTCTCCAATGAATAAAGACCCAGTCTACCCAATCTTTCTTTGTATTCTAGATACTGCAATCCAGGCAATATTTCAGTAAATCTTCTCTGCACCATCTGTACCTTATTGATATCCTTCCTATAATTTGGAGACCAGAGCTGTACACAATATCCCGATATTTAAAAAAACACGATGTGAAAGATAAATTCAGGCCAAAATTCATAAAGTGTTCAACAGCCAAAAGGATTGCTATCTAGGGTAATCAGAAATTCTGCCTGGCCTCAGGGAAAAAAAAATCTCAGGGCTGGATTGTGATCTTTTGTATGCTCTCCGACAATATATTTGAACTTTGAACGTTAGACATGGGATGTGGACACTGTGGTGTTGACGGCTACTCTGGGACCACATTATTGAGACATTTGGTTTATTTCTTGCACCGACTGCAATGGAGAATATTCATCTATCTATTCTTTTCAACTTATTATCTCTTTTTCTGTCTTGGTGTATTGTGATAATATAATGTATACTCTTGTCATTGACATAGCTTACATTTGTACCTGGGGCTGCAGCAGGTAAGAATTTCAGTGCATCTGTACTTTGGTTCGGGTAAAAAAACCTCACATGCCTTTCGCTTTCCATAGATGCTACATGACCTTTTGATTGATTATGTTATATTTTATATTGTACATAGGTATGTTTTAAAGGAGATAAATTGTGGGGGTTTTTTTAGTGTAGGTCACAAGCAAACACAAACACTTCAAAACAGATCTCATTTAAAATGCCAGAGCTCTGCTCAAGCCAGACAGTCCAGGCTCCCAGTGACAATGGAAACTGCTTTGCTGGAGGACTTCACATTACTCCACAGCATGTCCAATTAACACGTACCTTTTTTGGAAAGAAACAGGTGAACGGACTCAGAAGATTGGGTCCAGTGCCGCATGTTGTTTTCTCTGAGAGAGAGAGAGAGAGGGAGAGAATTCAGTTCTACAGTTCAGCAGTAGCAGCTGGGACTAGAACAGGACAAGGTGGCAAGCTTGTGGAAAAGCCCCATTTTGAAGACGGGTTGTGAGTTCTTAGTTCAGCCTGGTCAAAACCCTTGTGGTCCATACAAGAGGAGATGGCTGGCTGCATAAGGAACTCTGTGGTGATCTGAAAGAAAAGGCTATCATCTGGAAAACTCTGATGGGGAAAGTTTCCTTGGCAAGACACTGACTTGGCTGATCAGAAGGAATCAGTTGTGGGTGTCCAATGAGCAACAAATCTCTCTCTGAAAACTAACAAGAACCTTCCTCAGCGGTAACCATTTACCTTCAAGCTCCAAAGCCCTGTGAACTTTATAAATGTTAAATTCTGTGCACAGTATAAGAATTGCCTGATACCAGTGAACTTGGAGGAGTGAGAAGTGAGATTGGTCTGTGAATCAAAGAACTTCTCTGAACTTATACACACATTATGTACACGTGCGCTTAGAATTAGAATGGGGTTAAGTTAATAGTGATAAGTTAAAGTTTGATCCTGTTTTCATGTTTAAAGATAATTAAAAGCAACCCCTTTGTTTAAGTAACCATTTGTCTTGGTGAATTTCTATTGTTGCTGGGTTTTGGGGGTCCTCTGGGCCCGTCACAACCTGTTGCATTCCTCTAGCACTTTTGTGTACTGCAAGTGGAAAACTAAATTTCCACAACATGCCGAATAAGAAAAATGGATAATATAAGTATAAAATATAGGGTGGCAAGGTTGATGTAGTGCTGTTACAGCGAGGCCAGGACCTGGATCACCCGCTGTCTGTATGTTTTCCCCGTCTCTGCGTGGGCTTCCTCTGGGAGCTCCAGTTTCCTCCCACTGTTCAAAGTGCACCGGGGGTGCCGGTTAATTGGGTGTAAATTGGGCGGCACAAGCTCGTGGACCGAGATGCCCTGTTACTTGCTGAATGTCTAAATTAAATTTAAATTAAAAAAGATAGATGAATACCTATTCATGGTTGCAGTTACTTTAAGAAAAAATGGACATTTCAGCGGTTTGATTTATGGTTAGGGTTGAAGGAGTACAGGGAAGTTCAAGAGTCTGATAGCTGTTGGACAAACGGCTCTGATCCTTCTGCCTGAAGTCAGCAGTGAGAAGAGATCATGGCCAGAATGGTGGACCTCTTTATGAAATAAGCTGCCTTCATAAGGCAGCATCTCACATTCATGCTTTCAATGGATAGGATATCGGTACCTTCGATCCAGACTTGGCTATGTTTGACTGTTTATTTCAATGCAGCATGGTAACAGGCCCTTCTTGGCCAAATGCACCTATTAAGTTACGAACTGCATTCAGAATCCAGAGCGCCCAGAAGAAAGCCAAGTGGTCACCGGGAAAGCATACAAACTCTTTATAGAGAGTGCCTTGTTCAAACCCTAGTTTCTGGCGGTGTTAGCCAGCCAAGCGGTCTTTTGCAGTCTCCAAACCAGGCTGTGATGTAACCAGTCCATAAACTGACTTAAGTAAATAAAAAGCCCACGAAATTAGTGGAGGAACTCATCTGCAGCATCCATAGGAGGCAACGATATATTAATGCTTCGGGCCTGAGCCCTTCCTCCGCACCTCACAGCACCTTACGTAGCAGCTGGAGATTATGTTGCAGGTGAGGAAATCCACATGCCAACCTTGTACTTTACACCCCTGGTGATTCAGCAACTTTATACAAGCCATTCAAACTAAACTTGCATTTTCGTTTGACCTCTCATGGCCCCATGCGCAATCCATAATGCTTTTATCTAAGAAAGCATATTTTAAATTGCTCTCTGCCCAAAGCAGATGACCATTTCCAGGTGAGAACCGTGTGGAGCAGAATTAACAGGCAGGGAAATCCATAGAACTCAGAACAGCTGACATTCCTCCTGCATCTCTGTGGAAGGCACAGAATGTCTAGGTTCCAGTATCAGCGGGAGACCAAGAGCTGTCAACATTTCAGACCGGTAGGGACCAGGATCTCGATGAAGGGTTCTGGCCCAAATTGTCGGCCATTCTCCCACTGCGACCTGTTCAACCGCTGAGCTCCTCCAGCAAAGCTGACCTTGATGCTTAAGGCTCTACATCGATCCTGGAACAACTACATTTAAAATGGGAGAACCTGATGCTGATTTATTGCATCTTATATGGGTGGCGACGTCATTGCAACGTTATTACTGCGCCAGGAACACGGGTTCGAAACTGCCGCTGTCTGCAAGGAGTTTGTGCGTGGTTCACTGGATCCGGTGCTCCCTTTGTGGCTTTCTCTACATCAGAGAGATTGGGCGCAAATTTGGAGATCACTTCGCTGAGCACCTTCACTCTGTCCGCACCAGTGACAGAATCCTCCCAGTAGCCAACCCTTTCAGTTCTGTGTCACACTCCCACACTTGCATGTCTGTCCACGGCCTTCTGTATTGTCTCACCAAGACCACTCTCAAATTGGAGGAACGACTCCTGATTCTCCGTCTGTGGTCTCTCCATCCAGATGGCATTAACATCAACTTTTCCAGTTTCTGCTAACCTGTTCTCCTCTTCCTCCTCCCCCTCCCCTTCCCCTTTCCAGTTCTCCTCCCTCCCTTCCCTCTCCCTTCACCCAGCCATCCCTCCTCCCCTCGATCTCTGCTGTTCCCTCCCTCCCTTCTCCACCTATCAACTCCTGGCTTGCACCCACACCTCCCCCCCACCCCACTCTCTTCATTTTGGATGCCTGCTGACATTTTCCCACACCTTGATGAAGGGCTCAAGCCCAAAAAGTCAGTTATGTATTTTTCCCTCTGCTGTACAAAGCAGAGGTACAAGGACTGTTTAAAGAAATCTCTTGGTGCCTGCCACATTGACCACTGCCAGTGGGCTGATATCGCCTCCAACCGTGCATCTTGGCGCCTCACAGTTCGGCGGGCAGCAACCTCCTTTGAAGAAGACCGCAGAGCCCACCTCACTGACAAAAGACAAAGGAGGAAAAACCCAACACCTAACCCCAACCAACCAATTATTCCCTGCAACCGCTGCAACTGTGCCTGCCTGTCCTGCATCTGACTTGTCAGTCACCATCGAACCTTCAGCAGACGTGGACATACCCCTCCATAAATCTTTGTCCGCGAAGCCAAGCCAAAGAAAAAAAAAGGGCACTGCTTGACCTGCTGAGTGTCTCCAGCTTGATGTTTTTACTTCAACCACGGTGTCTGCAGACTTTTGGGTTTTACTCCAGAACCAAGGCCAAACTGTTCTCAAAACATATGCTAGATGTTTTGCTGAAGTCTGCAGATTCCAGGTCACGTGAACTGTTGCAGAATGGGAAGGTAAACCATGTAAAAAGCCTTGTGCCCCTGTTGTAAGTTACAACAGGTCTTTGCATGTAACAGAGGACCCAGTTTGCAAAGCTAATAAATTATGTCGTTCTCACGTTATTTGTCATATATTTTTTTATATTTGATCTCAGTTAACAACCCTTACCCTAATCCAAACCCTAACCTAGTTCACTAGTCACATGGATGGGAAAGGTTGAGATGGATATGGCCAAACGCAACTATCCTCTTCATACAGGAGAGTAACCCGTTGAGATGTGACGTTGCACTGCTGCGGTGGAATCTCAAGCAGCTCGGAGGGTAGGTTGGCTCCTTGCGTCCATAACAAGAAACATTCTGCTCCCCTCTGAGTGGTGCACTGTGGTGCAGCAAGCAGGCACAAGACACTTAAATCCACTTAAAGCCTTGTACCCCAGTTTCAGTCTCGAGGGCTCCACGTGAGACTGGCCCGGGAGGGGCTGGATCCAGGTTTATATCCAGGTCAGTTGATTGACAGCTGGCCAGGTGGATTCAGCCTCCCAGGTGGTCTTCCTGCAGGTATAAAGGTCACCCCCTGCTGTAGGCGAGTGGTTGTCTCACCACACTGTAACATCCTGCTGCTGAGTGAGAACAGGAGGCAATCCGAAAGACTCACCACCCGCTGAATGATGGAAATTCTTCTCATCTCTGTCCTGAATGACTGAAACTTCACCTTGAGACTGTGACCTTTGGTTTCAAGTACATCAGAAAACAAATATTACATCTATACCATCAAGGCCAATAAAAAATCAATGAGATCACCTCTCATCCCTTTAAACCTGAGAGAAAGTAGCCCAGTCTGGTTTATCTCTCCTGAGAGGGTTACCCCCACCTCAATTCATGCTAAGTTTTGGAATCCCTTCTTCAAACCTCACCACCTCCTTCCTCTATAAGACAGGAGCAGAATTAGGCTATTCAACCCATCGAGTCTGCCCCACCATTTAATCATGAGCTGATCCATTTTCCCACTGCCCGGCCTTCTCCCCATAACTTTTGATGCCCTGGCTAATCAAGAACCTATCAATCTCTGCCTTAAATACACCCAATGACCCGGCCTCCACAATGGCCTGTGGCAACAAATTCCACTGATTTACTGTCCTCCGGCTGAAGAAATTTCTCTGCATCTCTGCTCTAAGCGGACACCCTTCAATCTTGAAGTTGTGTGCTGCTGCCCTAGACTCTCACAGGGATTACCAACCTTTTAATTTTTAATTTAGACATACAGCAAGGTAACAGGCCAGTTTGGCCCACAAGTCCCTGCCTCCCAATTAACCTACACCTCCGGTATGGACTCACTGGAATTAGAGTGGACACAATGAAATAACCACACAAGGCATTTTTAGAGCGAATCAAACAGATTTACTCTTCATCACCCGCACAGCCTTTTAAAAGCCAACATTGCACGGTCATCATGCACTGATGTCATGGAGCCAGTTTGATGCCTCCTGGGTGTTGTAGTGCCACCATAGCATCACTACACCCCCCTCCCCCACAGAAACAGCAGAAAGGTCTTTCCTCGCTGTCCTGTTTAGCCAGCCATAGAATGTCTGCCTCCACCACTACAGCCTTTGGGTCTTCAAATGAATACTTTGATAACAAGAGCCTAATATCGTCAGGAATTCGCTCTAAAAAGAGCTGCTTGAATAACTTATTGGGCCTTTTGCCAGTTGCCAGAACGAGCATTTCATCCATCAGTTCTGAAGGGGTGCGGTCTCTCACCCCATCGGGATGTAGTAGTTTGGCTGCCCTTTCCCTACAGGACATACCATGTACACGTTATAAAATTGCTTTTAAAGCGTCATATTTGCTGGCACGTTGTGGATCCCGTAAGGAGTCGCCGACCCTCTTAGCGCCGGCCTTGTCCAGGGCACTGACGAGATGGTAATAACGAGTGGCGTCTTCACGAAGGTGAAATTGAGCTTCAGCCTGTTGGAACCACAGTTCAGTCTCAGCTGTCCAGAAAGGTGGAAGCTTCACAGAGGCCATGTTTGTCCAAAAATACATTTTTGATCTCGTCGGGGTCACCAGTTGTGGCCACTGGAATCGCAGTTGTCAAGGCGATATAACCACACAAGGCATTTCTAGAGTGAATCAAATGGATTTACTCTTCATCACCCACACACCCTCTTAAAAGCCTGAATCACACACTGACATCAAGTTGCTGGTTTGATGCCTCCTGAGAGTTGTAGTTCCACCACTGCGCCACTACACAGTTGGCCACCCCCGCTCCGGAGAAACAACCTTCCGAAATCTACTCCATCCACGCCTTTCAACATTCAAAATGCTTCAATGAGATCACCCCCCTCATTCTCCTAAATCCCAATGAGTACAGGCCAAGAGCTGTCAAACGCTCTTCATATGATAATATTTTCAGTCCTGGAATTATCCTTGTGAACCTCCTCTGAACCTTCCCCATTAGAACCCTCATTAAAACTACACTAAGGACAAAACAAAATGGCACTGAAGTGTGGCACGTTTTTAGGACCACATTCTTTCATTACAACCGCACTTCTCTCCTAAATCTTTACTCCAGCGCACAACAGAATTACGAGCCATTTTCTACTTTCAGCTCTGGTGCGTTGCGGCCCTTGTTTCGAATAAACTTTCCTCTGCACGTTAAATTCTGCACTCTTACTTCCATTTTGCACATAAAAATGTAGGTTCTTTGTGAGGCCAAGATAATGGTGCGTAACCAGCATTTCGGGTCTGAGAACTTCATCAAGACACGAGCCAAAGGCAGGCAGAATAAAAGGATGGGGTTAGTGTGGTGATATGCTGTTTACATCCGGTACCGCACGGATGGCAGTCTCTTCAATCTGAGGCGCCTGCAGGCTCACACCAAGACACAAGGGCAACTTGTCCGTGAACTACTCTTTGCAGACGACGCCGCTTTAGTTGCCCATTCAGAGCCAGCTCTTCAGCGCTGGACGCCCTGTTTTGCGGAAACTGCCAAAATGTTTGGCCTGGAAGTCAGCCTGAAGAAAACGGAGGTCCTCCATTAGCCAGCTCCCCACCATGACTACCAGCCTCCCCCACATCTCCATTGGGCACACAAAACTCAAAACGGTCAACCAGTTTACCTATCTCGGCTGCACCATTTCATCGGATGCAAGGATCGACAACGAGATAGACAACAGACTCGCCAAGGCAAATAGCACCTTTGGAAGACTACACAAAAGAGTCTGGAAAAACAACCAACTGAAAAACCTCACAAAGATAAGCGTATACAGAGCCGTTGTCATACCCACACTCCTGTTCGGCTCCGAATCATGGGTCCTCTACCGGCATCACCTACGGATCCTAGAACGCTTCCACCAGCGTTGTCTCCGCTCCATCCTCAACATTCATTGGAGCGACTTCATCACCATCATCGAAGTACTCGAGATGGCAGAGGCTGACAGCATCGAATCCACGCTGCTGAAGATCCAACTGCGCTGGGTAGATCACGTCTCCAGAAGGAGGACCATCGCCTTCCCAAGATCGCGTTATAAGGCGAGCTCTCCACTGGCCACCGTGACAGAGGTGCACCAAAGAAGAGGTACAAGGACTGCCTTTTTTTTTTAAACTTTATTTAAAATTTTATGACATGAATAAAATAAAAATTACATTTAAAGAAATAATAAAAAATAAGATAATAAAAATTAGAATACTACATCATTAAACTACACAAATTAACCCCCCCAATAATTATAACACAACATTAATGATCTAATTTAAAATTAGTCCAACCCTCCCCCCAAAATAAAGAGTGAAGAATTAATTAACAATGCTGTAAATAAAATAAAAAAAACCCCTTACAAAAAAAAAGATAAAACTTAACAACAAAAAAAATTACTAACAACAAAAAAAATATCAATACTAAAATAATACCCTACTAAAATAATACCCTTTTTTACTAAAATAATACCCTCAACAAGGACTGCCTAAAGAAATCTCTTGGTGCCTGCCACATTGACCACCGCCAGTGGGCTGATATCGCCTCAAACCGTGCATCTTGGCGCCTCACAGTTCGGCAGGCAGCAACCTCCTTTGAAGAAGACCGCAGAGCCCACTTCACTGACAAAAGACAACCCAACACCCAACCCCAACCAACCAATTTTCCCTTGCAACCACTGCAACCGTATCTGCCTGTCCCGCATCGGACTTGTCAGCTACAAACGAGCCTGCAGCTGACGTGGACATTACCCCTCCATAAATCTTCGTCCGCGAAGCCAAGCCAAAGAAAGATGTAATTACACCACTAGGTCACCAGGGGTCATTCTGGTGACCTAGTATGTAAAGTAGTCCATAGCTACAGTCTAGCCTTCCAGGTTCGTCTTGCAGAGAGACAAGACCTCTTATTAAAGCTGTCTTATACTCACACTGCTGGTGTGGCTATTGTCAGTACAATTTAATAAACTAATATGTACACTAAGAGGTCTTGTCTCTCTGCAAGATGAACCTGGAAGGCTAGACTGTAGCTCTGGACTGCTTTATATACAAGGTCACCAGGATGACCCATGGTGACCTAGTGGTGTAATTACATATCACCACAGTTAGGGCGAGGGGAGGATCGCATGCCCACAGGCAAGAGGAGTGGCAGGGCCCGAGTAAAAAAAGCTGAGAAGTGATGGGGGGAGATGAGACACCTCTCTGAGGGGGGGGGGGGGGAAGCTGGAGGAAAGGAGACAGAGTGATGGGGAGCAGATGGGGATCGCACTAGCAGAAGCCAGAGAAGTCCACGTTAATGTCATTCGGTCGGAGAGTGAAACGCGAAGATCTACTGACGCTGTGATCATAGTAAAAGTCACAAAAATGGTGGAGGAATTTAGTCAGTCTCGCAGCGTCCATTATACATCCAACATCTCAAGCACTGCCAGGCTGAGATCTCCCGCAAACTGGAGGAAGAAGTTCCAGAATCAGAATATATTGTCACAAACACATCACAAAATTCATTGTTTTGCGGAAAACATTTCTATAAAAACCACCCAACAAAATAAATAAAAATAGTGCAAGAAAAAGTTGAAATGAGGCAGTGTCTTTGATCATTCAGGAATCTGATGGTGGTGGAGAAGAAGCTGTCCTTGTGCCGCTGAGTGTTCGTCTTCAGGTTCCTGGACCTTTTTCCCTGATGGCAACAGAGTGAAGAGGGTGGTGGGGTCTTGAGGGTAGAGGTTGCTTTCTTAAGACACCACCTCTTGTGGATGTCCTTGATGGAGTGAAGTCTGGTGCCCGTGATGTCGCAGGCCGAGTTAACAACCCTCTGGAGTTTATTTCTTGTCCTGAGCATTGGCACCCCTGTACCAGAGAGTAATGCAATCAGCCAGAATGCTCTCCACGGTACACCTGTAGAAGTTTCCATCTCAGCACCCTCCAGCCTAATATCCACTCCTTTGGTTTACATTAGCAAACCACCCCCCCTCCCCCCACATCTTTCCCTCTGTCTCCTTTTCTATAGCTCTGTCTGTCCCTCTCTCCATCGCTTACCTTTTCCTCCTTTCCCCCGCTCTTCTTCCTCCCTCCTACGGCCATTTAATCAATTCTCACCTTTCTTCTCTCCTGCTTCCCATCCATATCCAATTAATACCTAGCTGTTGGTCTATTCTCCTCCCCTGCCCATTCCTCCCTCTCCAACCTTTCAATTGTGCCTGCCTGCTTTTCATATATATATATTTACCTCTGCTCCCCACCCCCCCCCACCACCTATGAACGCTGCGAGAACTGCTGAATTCATACAGCATTTCTGTTTTTACCAGTTGGAGAGTGTCCAGAAGGAATATTGTGTTGGTTCCCCAATTGATGGATGACCTTACTTTGGCCCATGGACAGACACGTCAGTGGTGGGGGGCAGGGGTGGGGGGGAAGGGGGTAGGACACAGAATTGGGAGATCCTCAAAAATGATGCGACAGAGCGAAGCTGCTCAGCGAAGTGATCTCCAAGTCTGCAACACGTCTCTCTGATGTACATGTGATAGTACAGATCTATCACCAATGTACATAGTGTATATAGTTACTGTATCTAGACTGTGCTTACAGCGATTGGCTGAGAGCTAAGCCACACCTATTGTTTGGGCCTTAAAGGGTTGTGTCCCTAGCCAGGTCGGATCATTCCGGACTGGTCGGCCACCTGTGAAGAGCTCCGGTCTTTTGCTAATAAAAGCCTTGGTTTGGATCAACAAGTCTTTGGTTCTTTCGACGAGCTCTACAGTACATAAGGCCACAACAGGAGCATCGGATGCAAAGAGATGACTCCCTGCAGATTCACAAGTGAAATGCTGCTTCATTCGGAAGGACTGTTTGGAGCCCCAAATGGTGGTGTGAGGGCAAGAGTAGCAGTCACAGGGGTAGATAAGAACTGTTGTACTTCAATATGGGTTGACTGCTTGGATAGAGCGCAAAACAAGTTTCAGTGTTTCTAAGTACACATGGCAATATAGAGGCAATAGCCCCTTTTAAACTGTAGCCTCTGGGTGGCCCTCCTGTGACCCGGGTGTGATTACTGGGGCAAACGTGCTAGAAACACCTTTTAAATTGCAGTGGGATGGATCCATTAAATCGCCAACCCGGTGATTTTATGGGGGATCCCACCCCTACAATGACACGTCACGCACTCACTAGAAGTACTGCCAGATGTTCAGATGCTGGCTGCCTAATGACCGATGCACGCAAGCGCTGACGTCACCGGAATAAACAAGTCGGCCATTTTTCTGTTGAAATCGCCTGTGGGCCTGACCTAGGTAAGTTTAACTGGGTTCCCTGATGACTTCTGAGGAAGGTTAGGGACCCGGTCGGGTTCCAGTGGAGTTGACCGGTGTAATAGTACAGATTCTATCGCCAATGTGTATAGGTATAGATTGTAGTGTAGGATGACTGTGATTGGCTGAGAGTGTAGCCACATCTACTGGCAGGGTTACTCCTAGCCAGACCAGGTCATTCTGAACTGGTCGACCTACATGTCTCCTAGTCTTCTAGTTAATAAAAACCTTGGTTTGGATCAACAAGCTTTTGATTCTTTCTATGCACTCTACAACCGGGTCAAACCCTTTCTAACTGCCATGTAACTGGGGCGCTGGGTTAACCCCATTTTACATGGTGGTTTGAAAGGGCCCAATGACAACAACCTCTGATCATCACCCAAATTCGAGCTGGGATGAGAGTATATGTCATATATACAAGTACCATGCGCAGGAGCACTGAAATTCTGACCTACTGTCGCCACACAGATACTTAAGATACGCCAACTACTAAAGAATAGATTAAATGACCACAGGAGGCCAAGACGGAAAAAGAAAACTAAATAATAAACTGAATAATAATAAAAACTAGATAAATAAATATTCACAGTTAGATTTGGTTCTAGAAAAGAAGTGAGATTTCAATAGTAAATCACAAAATTCTATAGACACCATGGTTGAAGTATAAACACAAGATACTGGGGAAGCTCAGCAGGTCGAACAGTGTCCTTTATAAGCAAAGGCAATGATACATCATAGAGTCGGTGCCAGAACATATGTTAGAGGGGGAGCATTAGTGAGTTGGGGGGGGTTGCAGGGACTGACCTGTTGATGGGGGACGGGGGTGGTGCTAGAGGGGCATACCTGTCATTGAGGCCCTTCGACGTGGGACAGCAGGGCGCTCTTTTTAACTGTGTCAAGAGTCACTAGACACTACTGATGCTTGATGCACGCTACTGACATGGAGAGTCTCTAGCGTGGGTCAACCTAGGTGCTACTGGTGCAGGAAGGAGTGGGGCAGGTCTGACGGCCAGACCGTATTGGGGGGTGAGGGCACAGCACCTCATTTAGGGGGGGATCAGCACCATATTGTGGTGGGGAGGAGAATGTCCAGGGATGCCCCCCCCACCCCCGACACCTTGATGCCGATCCTGGGTACATAACTGACATTTCAGGCTTGAGCCCTTCATCAAAGTGTGAAAAAATGCTGGCAAGTGTCTGAACAAAAGGATGGGGGGGGGGGCGGGTGGATGGTGGCAAAGGCAGGAGATGATAGGTGGAGAAAGGAGGGAGGGGACAGCAGCAATGCTTCCCTTTTCTTTCCCCTCCCCCTTTCCTGTCACACAGCCCAACCATCTCCTCCACCCCCACTCCTCATTGCTGCTGTCCCCTCACTTCTATCTCCACCTATCATCTCATGCCCTGCCACCCCCTTCTTCCCCACTACCCTTTTGTTCAGACTACTGTCGGCATTTTCTCATACTTTGATGGCTGGCTCAAGCCCGAAATGTCAGTGATGTATCCCTGCCTTTGCTAAATAAAGGACCTTGTTTGGACCGGCTGAGTCTCTCCAGCATTTTGTGTCTTTACTGAGATTTCAAAAGTGCAGACAATCATTTGGGAAGTCCCAATATCGTTAATGGGGAGGGTTAAGGTGGTCCTGGAAGGTTCAAGAGCCCGATAGCTGTTGGACAAAAATCTGTTGTTAAGTCCAGAGGCATCGGACTTCAGGCTTATGTATCTTCTGCCTGAAGGGAGCAGTGAGTAGAGAGCATGATGGGGAGGGTCCCTAAAGATGGCAGCTGCTTTTTTGATGCAGAGTGGCTGGGGGTCAAACTGCGGTTTGTCATCTTTCTCCTGACGCAGAACGAAGGATTTGGGTCCGCCAGTAATATTGCTCAAGTAACACTGGTGTCAGGAAATAGAGGCTCTCATGGGGGATGGGTTATCCTTGTGCCGCAGAGTTAACGGAGAGCTGCGGGTGGGCATGAGAAGCTAGAAGAAATGCTGAGTAGAAAGAATGCAAACCAACCTTCTGTTTAATGAACTATTTGGGTCCCAGCCAAAGTACACATCACAGCAAAGAGGGAATGAGCATGAACTCTTCAAATCTGAAGAACAGCCTGACCTTTCAGTTTTTGCAGTTAATTATATTTCTTAATTCACTGGCAAAGTGTAGCTTGAACCATTGCACAATGAAGGTGATCTGACTGCGCTGCTCTGAAGATAATTCTAAGAGATAGATGTAATGAAGATCATATGGCAGTGGATCACTTTAATGGGCGGTATTAAGCCATACTGAGTGGGTACTTCATGGTCAGGGGGGGAACTGAGTGGATTTTTCACTGTCAGAGGGGGAACTGAGTGGGTTCTTCACTGTCAGAGGGGGAACTGAGAGGGTTCTTCACTGTCAGAGGGGAACTGAGTGGGTTCTTCACTGTCAGAGGGGAACTGAGTGGGTTCTTCACTGTCAGAGGGGAACTGAGTGGGTTTTTCACTGTCAGAGGGGAACTGAGTGGGTTCTTCACTGTCAGAGGGGAACAGAGAGGGTTCTTCACTGTCGGAGGGGAACTGAGTGGGTTCTTCACTGTCGGAGGGGAACTGAGTGGGTTCTTCACTGTCAGAGGGGAACTGAGTGGGTTCTTCACTGTCAGAGGGGAATGGAGTGGGTTTTACACTGTCAGAGGGGAACTGAGTAGGTTCTTCACTGTCAGAGGGGAACTGAGTGGGTTCTTCACTGTCAGAGGGGAACTGAGTGGGTTCTTCACTGTCAGAGGGGAACTGAGTGGGTTCTTCACTGTCGGAGGGGAACTGAGAGGGTTCTTCACTGTCAGAGGGGGACTGAGTGGGTTCTTCACTGTCAGAGGGGAACTGAGTGGGTTCTTCACTGTCAGAGGGGAACTGAGTGGGTTTTACACTGTCGGAGGGGAACTGAGTGGGTTCTTCACTGTCAGAGGGGAACTGAGTGGGTTCTTCACTGTCAGAGGGGAACTGAGTGGGTTCTTCACTGTCAGAGGGGGAACTGAGTGGGTTCTTCACTGTCAGAGGGGAACTGAGAGGGTTCTTCACTGTCAGAGGGGAACTGAGTGGGTTTTACACTGTCGGAGGGGAACTGAGTGGGTTCTTCACTGTCAGAGGGGGAACTGAGTGGGTTCTTCACAGTCAGAGGGGAACTGAGTGGGTTCTTCACTGTCAGAGGGGGAACTGAGTGGGTTCTTCACTGTCAGAGGGGAACTGAGTGGGTTCTTCACTGTCAGAGGGGGAACTGAGTGGGTTCTTCACTGTCAGAGGGGGAACTGAGTGGGTTCTTCACTGTCAGAGGGGAACTGAATGGGTTCCTCACTGTCAGAGGGGAACTGAGTGGGTTCTTCACTGTCAGAGGGGAACTGAGAGGGTTCTTCACTGTCAGAGGGGAACTGAGTGGGTTCTTCACTGTCAGAGGGGAACTGAGTGGGTTTTACACTGTCGGAGGGGAACTGAGTGGGTTCTTCACTGTCAGAGGGGAACTGAGTGGGTTCTTCACTGTCAGAGGGGAACTGAGTGGGTTCTTCACTGTCAGAGGGGAACTGAGTGGGTTCCTCACTGTCAGAGGGGAACTGAGTGGGTTCTTCACTGTCAGAGGGGAACTGAGAGGGTTCTTCACTGTCAGAGGGGAACTGAGTGGGTTCTTCACTGTCAGAGGGGGAACTGAGTGGGTTCTTCACTGTCAGAGGGGAACTGAGTGGGTTCTTCACTGTCAGAGGGGGAACTGAGTGTGTTCTTCACTGTCAGAGGGGGAACTGAGTGGGTTCTTCACTGTCAGAGGGGAAATGAGTGGGTTCTTCACTGTCAGAGGGGAACTGAGTGGGTTCCTCACTGTCAGAGGGGAACTGAGTGGGTTCTTCACTGTCAGAGGGGAACTGAGAGCGTTCTTCACTGTCAGAGGGGAACTGAGTGGGTTCTTCACTGTCAGAGGGGAACTGAGTGGGTTCTTCACTGTCAGAGGGGAACTGAGTGGGTTCTTCACTGTCGGAGGGGAACTGAGTGGGTTCTTCACTGTCAGAGGGGAACTGAGTGGGTTCTTCACTGTCAGAGGGGGAACTGAGTGGGTTCTTCACTGTCAGAGGGGAACTGAGTGGGTTCTTCACTGTCGGAGGGGAACTGAGTGGGTTCTTCACTGTCGGAGGGGAACTGAGTGGGTTTTTCACTGTCAGAGGGGAACTGAGAGGGTTCTTCACTGTCAGAGGGGAACTGAGTGGGTTCTTCACTGTCAGAGGGGAACTGAGTGGGTTCTTCACTGTCGGAGGGGAACTGAGTGGGTTCTTCACTGTCGGAGGGGTACTGAGTGGGTTCTTCACTGTCGGAGGGGAACTGAGTTTGTTCTTCACTGTCGGAGGGGAACTGAGGGGGGGTTTTCACTGTCAGATGGGAACTGAGATGGTTCTTCACTGTCAGAGGGGAACTGAGAGGGTTCTTCACTGTCAGAGGGGGAACTGAGTGGGTTCTTCACTGTCAGAGGGGGAACTGAGTGGGTTCTTCACTGTCAGAGGGGGAACTGAGTGGGTTCTTCACTGTCAGAGGGGAACTGAGTGGGTTCTTCACTGTCAGAGGGGGAACTGAGTGGGTTCTTCACTGTCAGAGGGGGAACTGAGTGGGTTCTTCACTGTCAGAGGGGGAACTGAGTGGGTTCTTCACTGTCAGAGGGGGAACTGAGTGGGTTCTTCACTGTCAGAGGGGAACTGAGAGGGTTCTTCACTGTCAGAGGGGAACTGAGTGGGTTTTACACTGTCGGAGGGGAACTGAGTGGGTTCTTCACTGTCAGAGGGGGAACTGAGTGGGTTCTTCACAGTCAGAGGGGAACTGAGTGGGTTCTTCACTGTCAGAGGGGGAACTGAGTGGGTTCTTCACTGTCAGAGGGGAACTGAGTGGGTTCTTCACTGTCAGAGGGGGAACTGAGTGGGTTCTTCACTGTCAGAGGGGGAACTGAGTGGGTTCTTCACTGTCAGAGGGGAACTGAATGGGTTCCTCACTGTCAGAGGGGAACTGAGTGGGTTCTTCACTGTCAGAGGGGAACTGAGAGGGTTCTTCACTGTCAGAGGGGAACTGAGTGGGTTCTTCACTGTCAGAGGGGAACTGAGTGGGTTTTACACTGTCGGAGGGGAACTGAGTGGGTTCTTCACTGTCAGAGGGGAACTGAGTGGGTTCTTCACTGTCAGAGGGGAACTGAGTGGGTTCTTCACTGTCAGAGGGGAACTGAGTGGGTTCCTCACTGTCAGAGGGGAACTGAGTGGGTTCTTCACTGTCAGAGGGGAACTGAGAGGGTTCTTCACTGTCAGAGGGGAACTGAGTGGGTTCTTCACTGTCAGAGGGGGAACTGAGTGGGTTCTTCACTGTCAGAGGGGAACTGAGTGGGTTCTTCACTGTCAGAGGGGGAACTGAGTGTGTTCTTCACTGTCAGAGGGGGAACTGAGTGGGTTCTTCACTGTCAGAGGGGAAATGAGTGGGTTCTTCACTGTCAGAGGGGAACTGAGTGGGTTCCTCACTGTCAGAGGGGAACTGAGTGGGTTCTTCACTGTCAGAGGGGAACTGAGAGCGTTCTTCACTGTCAGAGGGGAACTGAGTGGGTTCTTCACTGTCAGAGGGGAACTGAGTGGGTTCTTCACTGTCGGAGGGGAACTGAGTGGGTTCTTCACTGTCGGAGGGGAACTGAGTGGGTTTTTCACTGTCAGAGGGGAACTGAGAGGGTTCTTCACTGTCAGAGGGGAACTGAGTGGGTTCTTCGCTGTCAGAGGGGAACTGAGTGGGTTCTTCACTGTCGGAGGGGAACTGAGTGGGTTCTTCACTGTCGGAGGGGTACTGAGTGGGTTCTTCACTGTCGGAGGGGAACTGAGTTTGTTCTTCACTGTCGGAGGGGAACTGAGGGGGGGTTTTCACTGTCAGATGGGAACTGAGATGGTTCTTCACTGTCAGAGGGGAACTGAGAGGGTTCTTCACTGTCAGAGGGGGAACTGAGTGGGTTCTTCACTGTCAGAGGGGGAACTGAGTGGGTTCTTCACTGTCAGAGGGGGAACTGAGTGGGTTCTTCACTGTCAGAGGGGAACTGAGTGGGTTCTTCACTGTCAGAGGGGGAACTGAGTGGGTTCTTCACTGTCAGAGGGGGAACTGAGTGGGTTCTTCACTGTCAGAGGGGGAACTGAGTGGGTTCTTCACTGTCAGAGGGGAACTGAGTGGGTTCTTCACTGTCAGAGGGGAACTGAGTGGGTTCTTCACTGTCAGAGGGGAACTGAGAGGGTTCTTCACTGTCAGAGGGGAACTGAGTGGGTTCTTCACTGTCAGAGGGGAACTGAGTGGGTTCTTCACTGTCAGAGGGGAACTGAGTGGGTATTTCACTGTCAGAGGGGGAACTGAGTGGGTTTTTCACTGTCAGAGGGGAACTGAGTGGGTTCTTCACTATCGGAGGGGGAACGACAACAACACCATATACAGATTTGCTAACGATACTACGGTATTAGACTGTATAAAAAGGGGCGAAGTGACAGCATACTGGAGAGAGATTGAAAACTTGGCTGAATGGAACATCAACATTGCACTCATGACACCAAGGCCAAGGAACTGATTATAGACTTAAGGAAAGGAAAATCAGAGGTGTACGATCCAGTAATCATCGTGGGATCAGAGGTGGAGAAGGTGATCGAGTTTAAATTACTTGAGTCACTATCTCGGAAGATCTTTACTGGTACCATTATGAAGAAAGCAGGACGGTGCCCTTAGTTTCTCAGAGGTTTGGGTTTTGCGGAGGTTCGGTATGACATTGGAAACCATGGTAAACTTCTACAGATGTGTGGTGGATTGTGTGCCGACTAGCTGCATTATGATCTGGTCTGGGGTCACTAATACTTCTTAGCATGAAGCCCTGCAAAAAGAAATGAATGCAGCCCAGGGCATAAAATATAACCATATAACCACTTACAGCACAGAACAGGCCAGTTCGGCCCTACTAGTCCATGCCGTAACAAATCCCCACCCTCCTAGTCCCACTGACCAGCACCCGGTCCATACCCCTCTAGTCCCCTCCTATCCATGTAACGATCCAGTCTTTCCTTAAATGTAACCAATGATCCCGCCTCGACCACGTCTGCCGGAAGCTCATTCCACATCCCCACCACCCTCTGCGTAAAGAAATTTCCCCTCATGTTCCCCTTATAATTTTCCCCCTTCAATCTTAAACCATGTCCTCTAGTTTGAATCTCCCCCTTTCTTAATTGAAAAAGCCTATCCACATTTACTCTGTCTGTCCCTTTTAAAATCTTAAACACCTCTACCAAGTCCCCTCTCAATCTTCTACGCTCCAGAGAAAAAAGCCCCAGTCTGCACAACCTTTCCCTGGAACTCAGACCCTGAAATCCTGTCAACATTCTCGTGAACCTTCTCTGCACTCTCTCTATTTTGTTTATATCTTTCCTGTAATTTGGTGACCAAAACTGTACACAGTACTCCAAATTTGGCCTCACCAATGCCTTGTACAATTTCATCATAACCTCCCTACTCTTGAATTCAATACTCCGATTTATGAAGGCCAACATTCCAAATGCCTTCTTCACCACACCATCGACCTGAGTATCAGCCTTGAGGGTACTATTTACCACAACTCCTAAATCCCTTTGTTGCTCTGCACTCCTCAATTGTCTACCATTCAATGTATATGACCTATTTAAATTTGCCTTTCCAAAATGCAGCACCTCACATTTATCTGAATTAAATTCCATCAGCCATTTCTCAGCCCACACCTCCAGCCTTCCTAAATCACCTTTTAATCTACAGTAATCTACCTCACTGTCCACAACACCACCAATCTTTGTGTCATCTGCAAACTTGCTTATCCAATTCTCTACCCCTACATCCAGATCGTTAATATATATAACAAATAATAGTGGACCCAGGACCGAACCCTGAGGAACTCCACTAGTCACCGGCCTCCAATTGGACAAACAATTTTCTACCACTACTCTCTGACACCTTCCATCCAACTACTGCTGAATCCATTTCACTACCTCCTTATTTATACCTAATGCCTCCACCTTTTTTCCTAACCTCCTGTGGGGAACTTTGTCAAAAGCTTTACTAAAGTCCAAATAGACAACATCCACAGCTTTCCCTTCATCAACATTTTTTGTAACCCCCTCGAAGAACTCAATCAAGTTTGTCAAGCATGATCTACCCCTGACAAAACCATGCTGATTACTCCCTATCTATCCTTGTACCTCCAAAATTTGTAAATAGCATCCCTCAGAACACAGTCCATCAACTTGCCCACCACAGATGTCAGACTTACAGGCCTATAATTCCCAGGTTTGCATTTGGACCCTTTCTTAAACAGAGGAACCACATGTGCCACCCTCCAATCCTTTGGTACCACCCCCATGGCCAGTGACATCCTAAATATATCTGTTAATGGCCCCACTAACTGTCCACTAGCCTCCCTGAGTGTCCTAGGGAATATTTTGTCCGGTCCGGGAGATTTATCCACCTTTATCTTTTTTAACACAGCCAACACTACCTCCTCGGTTATCCTTGTATGCTTCATGACCTCCCCACTATTTTTCTTTACTTCAACTGGTTCAACATTTTTTTCCCTAGTGAATACCGAGGCAAAGAAATCATTTAAAATTTCCCCCATTTCCTCAGACTTCTCACTTAGCCTACCCTCACTATCTACAAGGGGTCCAATTTTATCTCTCACTAATCTTTTACTTTTAATGTACTTATAGAAACCCTTTGGATTTATTTCTACTCTGTCAGCCAAAGCCTCTTCATGCCTCTTTTTGGCCTTTCTCATTTCTTTCTTAAGATTCCTTCTACACTCCTTGTAGTCCTCCTTCAACTTCTCAGCTCCCTGCTCTTTATACCTCTTGTACACCTCCCTTTTTCTCCTAACCAAATTTCCAATATTCCTCGAAAACCAAGCCTCCCTATGACTTCCAGCCTTTCCTTTGATCCTCACTGAGACATAACTACTCTGTACCCTCAAAATTTATTTTTTGAATATCCTCCATTTTTCATTAACATCCTTACCTGAAAATATCCTGTCCCACTCAATACTCCCCAAATCCCTTCTTATTCCTACAAAATTTGCTCTTTTCCAATCCAGAACCTCAACTTTAGGCCTCTCCTTGCTCTTCCTTAAAACTACCCTAAAACTAACAGAATTATGATCACTAGACCCAATTGGTTCTCCAACATTAATGTCCGCTACCTGACCTAGCTCGTTCCATAACAGGAGATCTAGTATTACACCATCCCGAGTCGGTTCTTCTAATAACTGATTTAGAAAACAATCCTGAACACATTTAACGAACTCCAGCCCATCCAGCCCTCTAACTGTATGGGTATCCCAATCAATGTGTGGGAAGTTAAAATCTCCTATGATCACTACCCTATGATTTTCGCACATATACGTTATCTCCCTACAAATTTGTTCCTCTAATTCCCTTGGCCCATTTGGTGGTCTGTAATACACCCCTATTAGCACCCTCTTGCCTCCTCCACCCCTCAATTCCACCCAAACAGCCTCACTGGTCGATCCCTCCATACCAACCTGCCACCTCACGGCAGTAATGTCCTCCCTAACAAGCAGAGCAACTCCTCCTCCTTTTTTACCCCCTGATCTATCACATCTAAAACAAATGTATCCTGGAACATTAAGTTGCCAGTCCTGCCCCTCCTGTAGCCAGGTCTCACTAATTGCCACAATATCGTGACCCCAAGTATCTATCCATGCTCTCAGCTCATCTACCTTGTTCACTATGCTTCTTGCATTAAAATATATGCATCTCAGAGAATGACCCTCACATATATTCTCTTTTTTACCTTCTAATCTCCATCCTACCTTTCTTATGCAAAATGCAAAATCTTCCCCGCCCATCGAGAAAATCTACGTGGAACACCGCCATCGGAGAGCAGCAGCAATCATCAAGGACCACCCACGACATGCCATGTTCTAACTTACCTTTGATGACTCCCTTACACTTCTCTGCCCTCAACTTAAACCAATTTCCTCTGGTGTTGGCCATTCCCTCTGTGGGGAAAACAAGTGCTTACTGTTGACCCGATGTCCCTCATAATCTTAAACACCTGCATTAAGTTGCCTCTCATTCTCCATTGCTCCAAATATCCCTTGCTTGCACAATCATTCCGCAGAAGATATGTTCTCCAATCTAGGAGGCATTCTTGTAAATCTCCTCTGCAACTGATCTGAAGCTTCCACATCCTTCCTGTAATAAGGAACAGAACACAATACTCCAGGTGTGGTCTCACCAGAATTTTATAGAGCTCTAACATTACCTCATGGCTTTTGAACTCTGACAAATGAAGGCCAGCACCCTATAAACCTTCCAATCACCCTACCAACTTCGAGGGTCCAAGGTCGGACCCCAAGATCCTTCTGTTCCACCACCCTGCTGAGAAGAAATGTTCAATTGTCTCCAATAACACATTAGTGAAGAGGTTTGAGTATTTTCTTTCAACAAGAATAGAAAAAAAGAGGTGTAAAAGCACAGAAATGTTGGATCGAGGAAATCTACTACGGAGAGTAGCAGCAGCAAGGATCCACACCACCCAGCCCCCGCTCTGTTCTCGCCACTGCCGTCGGGAAAGAGTTATAGGTGCCGCAAGACTCGCGCCACCAGGTTCAGGTGCTACCCCTCCACCATCAGATGGTTAAACAACAGATTCAATCAGTGATTTATTTAAGGACTGTTAATTTGCACATTACTTATTACTGAATATTTATTTTCTGTATTGCAGTTTGTTTGCACTTCCTTCTCGTTTACTTTTCTCTCTTTTTTTTACATATCTTTTCTTGAATACAGTTTTATTTGCACTCCCGATAAGTAGAAATTCTTCCAGGCCTGCAGGAAAACAGAATCTCAGGGTAATATGTAATGCGATGTCGGGACTCTGACCATAAATCTGAACTTTGAATGTTGGAACAATCAGTGTCGCAGCGTCCATAGGAGGTAAAGATATATAACCAACGTTTCAGGATATTATATCTTTACCTGCTATGGACGCTGCGACACCTGCTGAGATCCTCCAGCATTTCTGTGTTTTGACTGCAGTCACAGCGTCTGCAGACTTTGCCGTTCCTCTCGAACAACTAAGGTGGGCATGTATCAGCTGCAGATGGGACAACCACCACCCTTTCCTTCCCCTAAACTGGCAGCACAGTTAGAGAGGGGAGGTGTAGAAGGCATTTAGCAGTCTTGCCTTTATCTGTCAACAAGGTGATTGGGCTGAAACTATTGCAGGACTGCATATGCTCCCCAAGTCCTGCGCAGGTTTTAATAGAAACCCAGAAACACTGGAGGAACTCAGCGGGTCTCAGAACGTACATGGGGGTAATAGCTATATAAGGCCTGAGTCCTTCTTCTTTTTACTGCAATAGCAGCATCTGCAGAATTTCGTGTTTAACTCCGTCCGGTTTGGGTTTTCCCGAGTGCTCCGGTTTCCTCCCATTTTCCAAAAACATACGGGGTTCGCACATTGATTAGGTCTAATTGGGTGGCGCACCTTTAAGTGGCCGGAATCGGCTTTTACTGTATTGTAAATTTAAAAAAAAAGCTAGGAACATGGATGTAGGAACAAAATAGAGGGTTATGCTCGCTGTTCCCTCTGAGCTGTGCCCATGTGCACGCGCGCTCATCTTTTGCAGCCAGCGCACAAAGGGAATGAATGTGCGCACAAAAGGTTAGTGACCGAAAATAATGCCGTTATATAAAATACATTATTTCTTAGAATGCCATCATACTTGTATTATATGAAAACATGACAATACAGTTTGATTAGCCATGAGAGAGAGGCCGCGACCAAATGATCTTGAAACAATTTCAAGTTTATTTTTGCACAAGCCTTCGGTGCACGCATGCTTTTGTCACAGAAACAAAAATTTGAGTAACATAAGATGCTTTGCGCACACTAACCAATAAAAATATGAGGGAATATTGATTATGGGTGTGAGGGAGGAAAAGGTTAGTTTCCAGGTACATGTTCATTCATTTAGAAATGCCCTTCTACTTGATAACTTTTTAGTGTACGGCAGCGTCTGTACACACTCAGTCCTTCTCTTGCATCTGCCGCACTTTTCCACTCCTTGCACATTCGTGGACCACTCCATCTTTCTCTTCGAAATAAAACACGAAAGTCTGCAGACACGGTGATTGAAGTAAAAACATAATGCTGGAGAAACTTCCTGGGTTCCTCCAGCATTGTGTTTTCCCCCATTTCTCTCTGAGGGCTTGGAAATACCAGCATTGCACAGAACTCACACGAATGCATAACATAACATAACATAACAACAATTACAGCACGGAAACAGGCCATTAGGCCCTTCTAGTCCGCACCGAACCAAACACCCCTTTCTAGTCCCACCTCCCTGCACGATGCCCATAACCCTCCAATTATTCAAGATTAAATATTCCCTATTTATTGCCTTGTACAGAAAATGGAAACAAAACCTGTCTCCTGCACAAGTTCAAGTTCATTTATCACCGGATTGTACAAGTGCAACCCTACAGAGTTGATTAGTAAGGGATTGCTTAAGCTGGGATGTGGGTGGAAAGAAAAAGTTTGAAGACCACTGTTTTAATCATCCCTCATTGACTTGTTATGTGCACGGTTTCAGAACTCCAGAGGAAATGGGCCAATGACCATTTTTCTCAAGCCAAATATTTCAGTAACAATTGGGTCTAGAGCAGGGGTTCTCAACCTTCCCTTCCCACCCACATCCCACCTTAAGCAACCCCTTCCTAATCACAGAGAACCGATGGCACGGGGATTACTTAAAGTGGAATGTGAGTGGAAAGGTTGAGAACCACTCCTTTAGTAATTAATTTATTGTGAATAAAGTCTGTCTTTGGTTTTAAAAAAAAAACCCCATTTGGGGCCCCAAGTGGTAGTGAGTGAGGAAGTGAAGGTGCACGAAATCCAGGTGAAGGGGTTCGTCTTAAAATGCATTCCATGCCTGGCCCACTGGGTTCCTCCAGCATTCGTTTGTGCGTTGCTACGGAGACAGGTATGGGAAGTTGTCAAGAAGGAGATCTGAGAACACAACAATCAAGATAAATTTAATATCAATGAGTGTACATCTCCTTCTGCAGGTGAGGCATGTCAGGCGGGGAAGGCAATGAACCTATCTTTTCTCTGTTTCAAATGTTAATGACATGGCCGTTGACACTTTGGAGATTTTCACTCTGAACAATAGGTAGATGGTGGCATCTTGACTCATTGGAGGATGTGAATAAGCATGAATCACAAATATTTTATTTTATCCCACAAACCAGCTCAGCAGGCTCTATGTGAAGACATCTGGTCTGTGAACACCACCCTTGATGCTTATTTCGTAGAGAAGCAGAGTGGTGCATTTGCTGAAGCGTTCTGCTCCTCACAAGCAATCATTTTAGAAATTTGTCATATCCCTCATGTGGCTTTGTTTACCTCTCCAACCCAACAACTCTGGGGGATACCCTAGTAGGCGATTCAGCCCGAGCCTGATGATCTGATCCCTTTCCCCACTCCGTCGCACGGCCCGGCCTTCTCCCCGTAACCTTTGGTGCCCTGGCTCATCCTGTCACTCTCTGAAATACACCCAAAAACCTGGCCTGTGGCAAAAATATTCACAGATTCATCTGCCTGACGAAATTCCTCTGCCTCACTGTTCAAAGTGGACGCCTTTCAATCCTGAAGCTGTTGCCTCTTGTCCTAGACTCTCCCACCGTGGAAAATGACCTTTCCGCATCCACCCTATCTATGCCTTTAAACTTCAAAATGTTTCAATGTGATTCCCCTTCACCCCCTCCCCCCACCCCACCTCCAGTTCTCCTAAATTCCATCAAGAGCTGTCAAACACTCCTCATATTATAACCCTTTCATTCCTGGATGCATCCTGGTGAACCAATGTGGTGGTCCACCGCCGGCCTACTGCAGGGGGCAACCTCTATACCTGCAGGAGTGTACCTGGCCGGCTGTCAATCAGTCAGCCTGAAGGGATCAAGTCCCACCCGGTCAGGTGTCAATCACCTTCCAGGATACAAGCCTGCGCCGGCCTCCCAAAGCTCTCAGAGTTACTGCAGCTAGAGCCAGCCTGGCTCTGTGGAAATTTTTGTGGATTAAAGCCTGTTGTACAGTCTTTACCTTGTGTGTGTCTGATTTTGGCTAACAGCGCACCACAATTTAATCCACAACATTTTCCCACGGCTGCCATAGAAAAACTCCTGAGAGCAGGGAGCCTCGAAGTCGACCCATGCCACCCGGAAGCCCAGACACGCTTCGAGATCTGACAGCATGCGGTCGAGGCAATCATCGAGGCACACGAAGGCGGCGTCCTGGACTCAGATCGGAAGAGGTTGGTCCTACTCTGGTCAAAGCTGGGTCCCCACACCTTCCAGGCAACCAAAGGCTGCTTCACATACAAGAGTGCAATGGACACTCTTGAGAACTTCTACAAGCCCCCCATGAATGCAATCTGTGCAAGGTACCTCCTCAAAACATGAGCCCAGCAACTCGGGTAGACGGCTGAGTCTTACCTGGGACACCTGCGAGAGTTGGCCCGACCGTATCTGGCTGAACCCGGGGTAGGTGCAGAGGAGGTCAAGAGGCTGATCCAGGACACCTTCGTCCGAGGGCTACGCTCGAGGGACATCGGCAGAAGCTGCTGGAAGATAATATCTACACCCTAACCAAGACAGTGTAAGTGGTCCAAACTCTGGAAGCGGCAGCCTTGCACATCGAAGCCTTCAATTCCAGGTTCCCCCAGACTCCCTCATGCCCCTCTCACACTCTGCAGCCCCAGACCGAGCTGAGGAGGAAAATGTCACTGTGGCAGGTGCTCGATGCCCTGTAAGTACTGTGGGTCCTGGTAAGGGTCAGACCGACGATCGTGCCAAAACTGTCCGACTAGGAACCAGTATTGTTCACGATGCAGCAAAAAAGGCCACTTTGCTAAAGTGTGCCTCTCAAAACCAGCCGGCAGCTCAGCGGCCCTCTATGACCTCCCCACCTCCCCCTCCATGTGCATGTGCCAGGCGGTGCCATTGTCCCCACTACAACTTCTGCCTTCCCCGACCTCGACAGTGGAACATCCAGCCCTGCCAGCGACTGTCACAGCATGTGCCCTGAGCACCTGGGCCAGCGCCGCTCACCGAGAACTACGGCGACATCACTTCCAGCTCATGGAGTGACGTCAATTCCAGCTGACATGATGACATCACTGCTGCTGACACAATGAACACGAGCCGCTGCCATCTTGGGCCAGGCAGCGGCCGACACGGAGAGCCCCCGACGACGTGGTCAACACGGGCGGTGACCAGGCCACCCTACTGATGCTCCCCAGGCCTCTGGATGCCATAAATCGCTGCGCACAACCGGAGAGCGACGACTCCGACTCCGAGACGGTCCTGGCTGCCACCTCGCTGACCAGGGACATCCCTCACAACCTCAGGCACTCTATGATGGACGAGCAAGTCTACGGGCAGGTAATGAAGTGTCTGTTTGACAGTGGCAGCACCGAGAGCTACATTCACCCGAGCGTGGCCCACTCCCTGAGATTAAAAGTCCACCCCACCACCCGCTCAATCGCCCTCGCCGCCAAGGATAAGACTGTTGGTACCCTCGGGCACTGCTCGGCCAATATAACTGTGGGAGGGGAGACTTACACAGGGTTCAGTCTCCTGGTCATGCCAAAACTCTGCGCCCCAGTCCTCCTGGGCCTAGATTTCCAGTGCCACCTGCAGAGTGTCACCCTTGCCTTCGGGGGGCCCCAACCTCCACTCACGTTACTCAACACGCCAACCTACCAGGCCCGGCCAACATGCGGCCTCTCCACACTGCGCATCACCCCATCGGTGCTCTTCCCACATCTTGCGCTAGGCTGCAAGCCGATTGCCACCAGAAGTAGGGGCTATTGCACCACAGACAGAGACTTCATCAAGGCAGAGGTGCAGCAACTCCTGGCAGAAATTGTCATAGAGCCCAGTAACAGCCCTTGGAGAGCCCAAGTCCTGGTGGTCAGGGGGAAGTAAGCCGAGGATGGTCATGGATTACAGCCAGACCATTAACCGGTACACCCAGCTGGATGCCTATCCCCTGTCAAGGATCACTGACATGGTCAAAGAGATAGCCTGCTACCGGGTTTTCTCCACGATTGACCTGAAGTTGGTGTATCACCAAATTCCCATCCACCCTAAGGACAAGCCCTACACTGCCTTTGAGGCAGACGGGCGCCTGTTCCAGTTCCGCCAAGTTCCCTTTGGGGTCATGAACGGGAGATGGATCGCATGGTAGACCAGCACAAGCTGAAGGCGACATTCCCATATCTGGATAATGTCACTATCTGCGGCCGTGACCAGCAGGACCACGATGCTAACCTGGAAAAATTCCTCCAGACGGCCACGGAGCTGAACCTCACTTACAACAAGGAGAAGTGTGTGTTTAGAATCACCCGTCTCGCCATCCTGGGGTACATCGTGGCCCATGGAGTCGTCGGCCCAGATCCAGAAAGGATGCGTCCATTAATGGAGTTACCTCTTACCCCTCCCCCCCACACTAAAGGCCCTCCGCAGGTGCCTTGGCCTTTTCTCATATTACTCACAGGGGGTCCCTCACTTCTCGGACAAGGTCCGGCCACTGGCCCAAGCTACAACTTTTTCCCTCCCTCCTAAGGCGCAGGCAAACTTCACCCACATCAGGCAAGACATCGCGGACGCCACAATGTAGGCTGTGGATGAGGACTCCCCTTCCAGATGGAGAGTGATGCCTCCAAGGTAGACCTCACCGTTACCCTCAACCAAGAGGGGCACCCCATCGCTTTCTTCTCCAGGACCCTCCACGACTCTGAGCTAGCGCATTCCACCATTGAAAAGGAGGCCCAGGCAATTGAGGAAGCCACTGGCGTCACTACCTGGCCGGCAGGAGATTCACCCTCTTTACAGACCAGCAGGCCGTGGCGTTCATGTTTAACACTACCCACAAGAGCAAGATCAAGAACGACAAGATCCTGCGCTGGAGAGTCGAGTTGGCAACCTACAACTACGACATCCAGTACCGCCCCAGGAAGGTTAACGACTCCCCTGATGCCCTCTCTCGCACCTGCACGTCTACGCACAATGACAGGCTGCAGGCATTGCCATCGGGTGTCACCACGTTGCACCATTTTGTTAAGTCCCGGAACCTGCCGTACACCATCAGGGACGTCAGGGACGTGACCGAGGCCTGTCAGGTCTGCGTGGAGGGTAAACCCCGTTTCTTCCACCCGCCCCAGGCCCATGTTGTAAAAGCTACTCAGCCTTTCGAGCATCTCGGCATGGACTTCAAAGGGCCCCTGCCTTCCACGAACCAAAACACTTCCTCACGGTAGTGGACGAGTACTCAAGCTTCACTTTCGCTATCCCTTGCCCGGACACCTCCACGGCCACTGTCATCAGGGCCCTGGGGCAGAACTTCACCATGTTTGGCTACCCCGCCTTCATTCACAGCGTCCGAGCATCTAGTTTCATGAGTGATGAGCTGCGCCAGTAACTGACAGCAAGGGGCATCACGACCAGTCGCATGACGAGATATAACCCAAGAGGCAATGGGCAAGTGGAACACGAAAACGGGATGGTCTGGAAGGCAGTCCTCCTGGCTCTCAGGTCGAAAGGGTGGGCCGTTGAGTACTGGCAGGATGCCCGAGGTGCTCCATGCCATTCAGTCACTGCTGTGCACGGCTACCAACGAGACCCCTCACGAACGTCTGTTCTCATTCGCCAGGAAGTCGTCGACTGGAATGTCACTCCCAGCATGGCTCACGTCCCCGGGATCAGTGCTCCTGCTGAAGCCCTGGTAGAGCAGGTTTTCCTCCTTCATACAAAGCATAACTACGCTTACGTTAGGTTCGGCAGTGGCTGGGAGGACACCGTCTCAACCAAGGACCTGGCACCAGCAGAAGCACCCACCACACCATGCCACCCTCCAACTCAAGACGATGCTGACCGGGCATACATCCCCGTCCCCAGGCAGCTATGGGGCACGCAGGGCCTCCTTGACCACCAGGGGCCCACTTCAGCCTTAGGAGATGAACCCACCCCCCCACCCATCCAATACGACCCGCATACGTCGACCCCGGAACCCCGCCCCTCCCCGGCCACCCCCTGCGCAGCACCACACCAGTCACACAGACCTGTGTCGCCAGCCCCCCCACTTCCCCTCCGACCAGTGACCAGTAGCCATTCCTAAGATGGTCACAGAGACCTCAGCAGCCGCCGGACCATCTCAACCTGTAAATATTGTATGTGTATAGTGGGTACAAATCCTTGTTACTGTGCCCCTCCCCCGAGACAATTTAAAGAAGGGGGTGAATATGGTGGTACACCACCGGCCAACTGCAGGGGGCAACACCTTTACCTGCAGCCTGCAGGAGTGTCCTGCCGGCCTACTTCAGGGGACAACCTCTGCACCTGCAGGAGTGTAAGGGGACAGGACAACACCTGGCCGGCTGTCAATCAGTCGGCCTGAAGGGATCAAGCACCACCCGGACGGGTGTCAATCACCCTCCGGGATATAAGCCTGCGCTGGCCTCCCGAAGCTCACTCAGAGTTACTGCAGCTACACCCAGCATGGCTCTGTGGAAGTCTTTGTGGATTGAAGTCTTCACATTGTGTGTATCTGATTCTTGCTAACAGCGCACCACAACCTCCTCTCCAACATCAGCACGGCCTTTTTGAATGAGGAGCCTAAAACTGCTCACAATATTTGGTGAGGTCTCACCAGCGCTTTATAAAGCCCCTACATTACATCCCTGCTCTAAATGGTTAAATGCTGGAGGAAAAGAAAACTCAGCAGGTCAGGATGCATCTACGAAAAGAGAAGGAGAATTAACAGGCCATGTAAAATGGGGTTACCCAGGCAATCTGCCCAGTTAGCGCCCCAGTTACGCGACAGTTAGAAAGGGGCTGAATCCAATCGAGTCCCTGACTGACATCAGAGTTAGTCAGGGAACCCAGTTAAACATACCTAGGTTGCATCCACAAGCAATTTGAAAATGAAAATGGCCGACCTGCTTATTGCAATGATTTCAGCGCTGGCGTGCGTGCATCATCGGGCAGCCAGCATTCGAACATCCAGCAGTACTTCCGCTGAGTGCGTGACGTGTCATTGCGGGGGCGGGATCCCCCTATTAAATCGCCAGGTTGGCGATTTAATGGGCCGATTACCCCTGCAATTTAAACGGTGCTTCCAGCCCCTTTGCCCCAGTAATGACACCCGGGCCCCAGGAGGGCTCCCCAGGGGCTAGAGTTTAAAAGAGGCCAATGTTTCAGTTTGGAGACCCTTGATAAGAACAGAGTGTGTGTGTTTGTGTGTGTGAGAGAGAGAGAGAGAGAGAGAGAGAGAAAGAGAGAGAGAAGAGAGAGAGAGAGAGAGAGAGAGAGAGAGAGAGAGAGAGAGAGAGAAAGAGAGAGAGAGAGAGAGAGAGAGAGAGAGAGAGAAAACTGGATAAGCTTGAATTGTTTCACTTTGAGCTTGGATGCAGTACAGCAACTTGATGCATGTATGAAACTACCAGAGGCATTAATTGCCTAAGTAGACAATTTTATCAAGGGTAAAATGACAAATTCCAGAGGGCATGAATTTAAGGGGAGGTGGGAGAGGGAGAATGTTTAAAGGAGATTTAAGCCAAGTAACTTACAGAGAATTGGTGCCTGTTGCCAAGGAAAAAGAGAAATTATGGAAGAGGGGGACGTCTCACAGCAACGTCCCTTGACAGTAAAGTTCTTGCTGAGGTATTTAGATAGACACATAAACAGGCAGAAAACAGGCACGCACTTGAGGCTGCGGTGAAACGTGGAAGTCTGCAGATGCTGTGATTGTAGTAAAAGCACGGAAGAGGTGGAGAAACTCAGCCAGTTTTCCGCCGTCCATAGGAGGTCAAGATTCAATATTCCTTTATTGCCATCTAATAAAAACAATATAGAGTAATATTAAACAAAATTACCTTTAGTCCTGCTATAAGGCAGACAGATCTGCCATCAGCAGAAATTGCCTGGCGCCCCTTACAGTCAGAGATGAAGAACTATAAGAGAGACTCCCCAGGGTCACCAAGTGTCCGTAGATCCACCTCCAGTACTTCAGCAGCGCCCGCAGCCACGCAGAGGGGTATAGACAGAGTAAATGTGAAGACAGTAGTCTCTTTCCATTTAGATTAGGAGAGATAAATACGAGAGGACATGGCTTTAGGATGAAGGGGGAAAGGTTTAGGGGGAGCTTCTTCACAGAGAGGGGTGGGGGTGTGGAATGAGCTGCCATCTGACATGGTAAACATGGGCTCACTCTTAAGTTTTATGAATAAATTTGATTGATACATGGATGGGAGAAGTCTGGAGGGTTATGGAATGGTTACTGGTCAATGAGACTAGCGGAATAATGTTTTGGCACAGACTTGAAGGGCTGAATGGCTTGTTTTCTGTGCTGTAGTGTTCTATGGCCTATGGTCTAACAGCAAATTCAATTCAACACATTGGGGTTTGATGAGAAATGTTATATTTCCTCGCTGGCCCCGTGTGATTCATATGCCTGCAGATGCAGAGAGTGGTTTCAATCCAAGCCTTCAACTGTTGCTAGGGCCTGAAGCTCCAAATGGAGTCTTTTCATGCATGTCCCACAGAAATATCACCACCTTTCTTCTTCAGGCCTTGAAACTTAGTTACCATGGCAACCCATTCTCTGAATACCAATCTTTTGTCTGAGATGCTCTTGTTGATTGAAGATAAATGTTGCAGAAAATTGTTTCAAGGTTGGCATCAATACCTCACAAAGGCCTCTGTAATAAGTGAAGAACAGGTTGGTGACATTTGAAAATTATATTGCTTTAATTTTTTTAAAATGTAGACTTACATCATGGTAACAGGTGCTTTCAGTTCATGAGCCCATGCCACCAATTTCATCCAAATGACCTACACCAGTACATCTGAAGGGTGGGAGGAAACCAAGGCACCCGGAGGAAACCCACACAGACATTAGGAGAACATACAGACAGCGCCGGATTCGAACCCTAGTCAAAGCCCCGTCACAATCAATGCTGATTGCCCATCCCTCAGTGCCATGAGAACTGCTGTAGTGTTGTGGCGTTATAGATCATAAATTCTCGAGGTGGGGCATGGGACTATTTTGGTGGGGAGTGTGGGGCTTATGGATTTTCCCTCTTGGTTAACCCAACCCTTACTGGTGGACTTATCTGAAGTTCCAGTCAATACCAAGAGGAGTTAACTGAGTTGCAACATGATGAATCTGTGAAAACTCTGTTCAAGGTGAAAGGAACCATGATGTGGCCGTCTAACGAGATCAAAAAGGAAGACCCAAACTTGACTACTTTAGCAAGGGATACATTTTCCATCGTCTTATTTAGTAGCATGTGGCTTCAGTGCTGTTAGTGAGTTGCTACAAGCTAAGAGAAACTGACTGGAAATTACAAAATGTAGAGATTTAAGGTTGAAACTAATAAAATTAGTCCCTCGAATCAAAAAATTCTGCTGCCAGACTTGGGGGCAAGGTTCCCACTGAAGTGACGTCAATTGTTGAGTGTGTGTTTTGGAATGGTTGACAATTTGAAGCAGTATTTGAACATGAAATATATATTATGGACTTAATAAAAGTTTTTCTCCTGAAAATATTAAATAAAGTTTTTTTAAAAATATATAACTTTTTAACACTAATGGTAGGGCAGGCTTTATTTGAAAAATTAAAGGGGGCCTAGGGCAAAAAAGGTTGAGAACCACTGCTACAGGGAGACTACAACTCCAAGAAGTCTAGTGAACCGGTGCGGGATGTCATAACGTCATGATGTGGCGCGCGTGGTTCAGTGTTTTAAAAGAATACGTGCATGACTCAAGTAAAGGAGTTCTGATTTACCTGCAGCTGTGTGTGCCCGTCATTTCGCGTTCGTCAACCTCCACTGCGTTTTCAGTGGCTGCGGTTGCCCTTTTGATGAAGGCACTCCTCTGGAGGTTAGGTTGGTGTGCATGTTGGAGGGGGATCCTGCAGGTGGGAATGCATCCCGAGTTCTGGCTGCCCTCATCCTGCTTGGTAGAGGTTGTCAGTTTGAGAGATTCTGGTAGAGCAGCCTGAGAAAACAACCATAATGCTTCTGATAGGTGATGCACCAGCAGTTAGCATAAGATTATTGGAGTACAAGGGAAGCTGGATTCAAATCTGTCCACGATCTTTTGCAAGGCTTTACGCTCAGGGGTATTGATGTCCCCGTACCAGACTGTGATGCAGACGATCAGCACACTTTCCACTTCACATCTGTCGAAATTTGCCAGGGATTCCAAAGTCATACCGAATCTCTGCCAACTCCTGAGGAAGTAGAGGCGCTGACGGGCTTTCTGCATGATGCCATTGCTGTGTTGGATCCAGGAAAGATCCTCCGAGATAGTGACTCCCAGCAACTTAAATTTGCTCACCCTCTCCACCTTCGCTCCTCCAGTGATCACCTCTGATTCCCCCGATGAATTAAAGAGCAATGGATAAGGTGCAAATCAGCAGATTTGCTTTGTCTGCATGGTATGAAGCTTGTTGAATGTTTTTGAGACTGGCGTTATACAGGTGAATGGACAGAATTCCATCATGTTCCTCACACCAGATCATTGAAAGGCCTTTGCAGGAGACAGTGCACCAAAGGAAACAGAGCTTCTGACTTGGTCATGTAACTACAGTATTTACATGGCTGCTCAGTGGAGGTTTTGTCATTGGTCAGCCCCATCATGTTGATGGAGTGGGCTGGACAATGTGTAGACCTTTCCTTGTGGGAGATACTCAATGCTCAGTATTTTTGTGGCATTACTGCTACTTCCACTCATTAACCTATGCCCAGATTATTGTGTCGGAGTCTTGCAGGCCCTTGTGCTGCTTCATTTGGCTAAGGGGTTGTAAATGGGATTGAAGCTTTGTACTTTTAGAACCATGGAACAGCATAACACAGAAACAGGCCCTAGTCTGTGCTGAACTGTTATTCCACCTGGTCTCATTGACCTGAACCTGGACCATACCTCTTCTGTCCACGTACCTGTCCAAACTTTTCTTAAATATCAAAATTCAGCTGGCACCTCATTCCACAGTCTCACCACTCTCAGCGTGAAGAATTCCCCCAAAATGTTCCCTTTAAACATTTCATCTTTTTCCCTTAACCTGTGTCCTCTAATTCTTGTCTCGTGTAACCTCAGTGGAAAAAGTCTGCTTGTATTTACTCTATCTAAACGTACCTAATTGACTCGTCATGTGCACAGTTTCAGATCTCCAAAGGAAACGGGTCAATGACAATTTTTCTGAAACAAAATATTTCAGTAACAATTGGGTCTAGAGCAGTGATGCTCAACCTTCCCTTCCCACCCACATCCCACCTTAAGCAATCCCTTACTAATCACAGAGCACTGATGGCCTAGGGATTACTTAAAGTGGAATGGGAGTTTAGGGGGCCAGTCTGAAAACCACTGGTCTAGACCAACATTCAAACAGTGTTAAGTGATAAGGGGAAAGGTGAGAGTTGATTTTGGCCCTCTGAAAGGAGACAGAGGGAAAAGGGAACAATGTGTGTGTGTGTGTGTGTGTGTGTGTGTGTGTGTGTGTGTGTGTGTGTGTGTGTGTGTGTGTGTGTGTGTGTGTGTGTGTGTGTGTGTGTGTGTGTGTGTGTGTGTGTGAGAGAGAGAGAGAGAGAGTTGGCGAAAGGTGATGGGGGAAGATAAAGATTGGGAGGGGGTTTAATGGAAACTGGAGAAGTCGATGTTAATGCCATCCAGTTAGAGGGTGATGTTTCTCCAATTTGTAGGTGGTTTCAATCTGGTTTTACCTCAGATGCTGCCTGTGTGAACTGTGCACCTTCTTATTGCGACCACATACATTTCCCTTGCATGCTCTGGTCTCATGGAATGCCACAGCATGAAAACAGGCCATTTGACCCAATGTCCACTCTGATCATTGGACCCAATTGCTTAGCACTTGGCCCCCTGCCCTCTGTACCTAAGCCAGTGATGCTTTCCACTCACTTTAAGTAATAAAGGATAGTTAACGTGAACAGTTCCTTTAGTCATTCACCATTCTCCCTGCCCGTGGGATGAAGCTGTTCCTCAGCCTGGTGGGGCTGGCTCTGATCCTCCTGTTTCCCTTCCCTGACGGGAGCAACTGAAAGATGCTGTGTGCGGGGTGGTAGGGGTCTGCAATGATTTGACGCTCCCTGGTCCAAAGCTGTGATAAATTGAGCAGTCCTGATATGACACAAGCTGATGAAAAGGCTATTACTGAGCAAGTCTTGCTTGCTTGCTGGCATGGTTGGCAACATTTTCCATCATTTTGCTGATTGGTTGATTGATGAGACAGGAATTTGCTCGATTGGATTTGACCTGATTTTTGTGAGTATGACATAATTGGGCAACTTTCCACATTGTTGGTCAGTGCCTTAACACTGCTGGACAGGCTTTTCCAAATCAAACCACAGGAACCTTTCACTTCCTCTGGGGCTGAAAGAGGGCGTCACCACTGGCACAGCGCTCTCTGAATGGAATTTCGGACTGTTTTACCAACCCTGTGGGAGCCTCTCCAGCAGAAGGACGGGTGAATCAAGCAGGCAGCTCACCACCACCTTCTGGCGAAGCGTTGGCTGGCCACTTCCACCCGTAGATACTGTCTGACCTGCTGAATCCCATCGGCCGCTCATGGTTTGTTCAAGATTCCAGCATCTTTCAAAAATAACCTGCTGCCCAATATTACCTTGGCTCCAAATTGCTTTCCAAAATAAAGGATTAAGCAGGGATGGAGGAGGATTGCTTGAATGAACTGAGAAACAATCAATAATTAGTTAATCCCCTTCTCATTAATTAATGGACTGTGTAATCCCTGTTTATAACTTTTATGTTAATCATTATTTTTTTATTCATGTGGCATTTCTTGGCATGGTCAGCATGTGGTTATAACGGTGGCGGGAAGCAGTGGCTTCATGGACCAAAGTTGTTTCCTGCGGCCTGTCAAATGGGTGAGAAATTCCCCTTTAAATATTCTGTGGTGACGATGAGCCTCTGACCAAGTCAAAATAGTGTGTGGTTGGGAAGGGGAACTTGCAAGTTGTGGTGCTTGCGGATGGCTGCTCTCCTCAATGAGGCAAGGTAGGGCTTTTCTTTTTGAGGTGACGAAGACTGAGCAGTGACTCAGTGGAGGTTTGCAAGATTATGAGTGGCCTGGATAGAATGGACAGCCAGTACCTTTATCTCTGGGTGAGAGCAGCAAACACCAGAGGACATCAAGTCAAGTTATTGGTCATTTGATTGTACAAATACAACCTGATGAACCAGCGTTCGCCGGTCCTCGGAGTAAAAACACGCAGACACACAACCAGACATAACACACATACAGACAAAGAGTACACATGCAGGATAAATATTTCATCTATAAAAATAAATAAATCAATATTGTTTTGTACAAATGAGAGTCTCGGATGGTGAGTTTGAGCAGTTCTTTTGGTCGTTCACCATTCTCACTGCCCGTGGGAAGAAGCTGTTCCTCAGCCTGGTGGTGCTGGCTCTGACCCTCCTGTATCTCTTCCTCGACAGGAGCTGATAGATGCTGTGTGCAGGATGGAAGGGGTCCTCAACGATTTTGCGCACCCTCTTCAGACAATGATCCCTGTAGATCACATCAATGGGGGGGTGGTGGTTGGGAGAGAGACTCCGGGGATCCTCTCTGCCACTCATGGTCCTGTGGATTGACCTCCAATCCATTTCTCTGCAGCAATTGTACCACACTGCTATGCACCCAGCTAGGCCACTCCCAACAGAGTTCCTATAGAAGGTTAGCCCCTCTCAACAGAGTTCCTATAGAAGGTTAGCCCCTCTCAACAGAGTTCCTATAGAAGGTTAGCCCCTCTCAACAGAGTTCCTATAGATGGTTGAGATAATGGCTGCAGGTCACGGAGAAAGTCATCCAACACGGAACAGACCGTTTGGCCCATCTTGTTTACTCCCGAGTGGTCTCTTTGCTGAAAAGCAGCAACATCACCCCAGTTAATCGTGGGGTTGACAGGCTCTTTTAATTTTAAATTATGACATGCAGCACGGCAACAGGCCCTTCTGACCCATGAATCCGTGCCACCCAAATACACCAATTAACCTATGAACCCATAAGTTTTTGAACGGTGGGAGGAGATCCGGAGCAAACCCACGTGGTCATGGGGAGAACGTGCAAGCTCCTT
Organism: Narcine bancroftii; assembly: GCF_036971445.1. Classification (NCBI taxonomy): domain Eukaryota; kingdom Metazoa; phylum Chordata; class Chondrichthyes; order Torpediniformes; family Narcinidae; genus Narcine; species Narcine bancroftii. The sequence goes on from NC_091472.1 coordinate 311,622,208, forward strand.
ATGGACAGCGCCGGATTCGAACCCGAGTCCTGGACACTGTAATTGCATTACACTAACCGCGATGCCTACTCTGTTCTAACACTTATAGGATCACAGAAAGGATAACAATCGTTGAGACAATAGAATGAAGAAATAGGCTACTTGGTCCATCGAGTGTCTGTTGGCACAGAACTCAGCAGGTTAACGAGAATCTGTGGATACAATATTGTTAGCACATTGCTATTACAGCACCAGTGACTTGGGTTTTTATTATCGACCATGGTTTACAAGTTCTCCCCGTGTTCACATAGCTTTCCTCTGGATGCTCCAGTTTCCTCCCAAGTTCCAAAGACTTATGTGGTTAGTAGGTTCTTTGGTCACCTGGGTGTATTTGGCAGCACGGGCTCGTGGGCCTGTTACCATGCTACGTCTCTAAATGTATAAAATATTATGGTTCAGAGTCATTGGGGGATGTGTCAAATCTCCTTGAGCTACCGAGGAAGTAGAGGTATTGGAGAGCTTTCTTGAGCGTAACACAAATGTGGCTGGACCAGGACAAACTGTTTGTGAAATTTAAAAAGCCTCCGCCTCAGAACCGTCAATACTGACACAAAATGCACTCTGCACCCTGACACCGAAGGCCGGCTCTGACATTGAAAGAGATGGAGACCACCATGCCACTAAGCTCTCTGCTGACGGGGTTGGAGCATTAATTGGTCACGTGGGTGCACTTGGAGCAGCTTAGACTCATGGGCCAGAAGGGTCTGTTAAAAATAAATAAATTTAGGCATACAACAGGGTAACAGGCCCTTTCAGCCCATGAGTCCGCCCGATTTACACCCAATTAAGCCACACCCCCCCCGATGTGTTTCGAAGAGTGGGAGGAAATTGGAACCCCCCCTCCCCCCCCCCCCCCCCGGGGAAACCCCACGCAGACACAGGGAGAATGTACAAACTCCTTACAGAAAGCATGGGATTTGAACCCCGGTCCCGATTGCTGGCAGAGTAAAGGCATCGCGCCAACCGTTACCGTACCTTGTCCTTAAATGTGCATTGAAACAGTTTGATTTAGCTCCAGATTCCAGCATTTTACATCTCTAATTACATGTTACCTCATGGTCGGGAAACCCAATCCGGACCTTTTTCCTCCTCTTGTCCATATGCCTGCAAATGATTTTATTTCTTGAGTTTCATCCAATTCCCTCTTAACAAGCCCTGATCGATTCACGTTCCACCACTCCTTGGATGAAGAGCCAGTGAAGGTGTACGACATTTGTCACAGCTTCCTCGTATGTTGCACGATGTTTTGCACCTAATGAACTCTTTGGACAATGTTGTTATAGCTGCTGGGCTGTACAAAGTGAAGTGCCGCCATTAGGAATGAGATGAACGATTTTAATCTACATTTGGGAGAAATAGTACTGGACCAGGCCTCAGAAGGTTTTCCTTCCAACCTCACCGGCAAGCCTAAAGGTCAGTGGCTCATCCAAATCCAGATATTCTAGCTTTTCTAGATGAAAACTAAAGAGGTTCTTGCTGCTTCAGAATCTCCATAGTATTTGTTTTGATGATGAGAATTTATCATTATGTGTAGAAATGCAATATACAGATGCCCTGAAACCTGCAGCCACACAAGGCACATCAAAGTTCAGATTTATTGTCAGAGAACATACCTGACATCACATACAACCCTGAGATTCTTTTTTTTCCTGTGGTTGAGGCAGAATCACCAGTTCTTGGTGGTGCAAAAAACTGCACTCAAGAATAAGCGTATACATGTTTAAAAAAATGTGAACAAACTGTGCAATACAGGAGAGAAAAATGAATCAATAAAGTGCACAAGTAAGAGTCCTTTAATAAGTTTGTGGATGAGGAGTCTGATGGTGGAGGGGAGCCACTGTTCCTGAACCTGGTGGTGTGAGTCTTGTGGCACCGATACCTCTTTCCTGATGGCAGCAGCGAGGAACAGAGCGTGCGCTGGGTGGGGTGGATCCTTGATGATTGCTGCTGCTTTCCAACGACAGTTTTCTCCATGGGATATCCTGGGCTGTGTCCACTACTATTTGCAGGTATTTACGGTCAGGGGTCTTGGTGTCCCCCAAACCAGACCCTGATGCAGCCGGTCAGCGCATTTTCTGTAATAATTTGCCAGGGTTGCCGATGTCATACCAAACATCTGCGAACTTCTGAGATGTACTTTCTTCATGAATCCATTAGTGTGATGGTTCCAGGAAAGATCCTCCCAGATATTGACTCCCAAGAAAAATGTTCTCACCCTCTTCACCTCTGATCCTCTGGTCATTACTGGATTGTACATTTCTGGTGTTCCTTTCATCAACAATAATAGCACAAATTAAATTAACAAAAGGAAAAAAGATAAATATTTAATTGAGAGGTACTGCATGGTTGGGTCACTATTCTGAGCGCTACTGGTACCATGTAACCCAGTACCACCCGTCGCATGGTCAGGTGGTCAGCGACTAAACCGGCTCCCCCACCAGGCTTGCCTGTGGCCCCCAAGGGTGGTGCGGACGGTGGCTAGACACCCTGCAGGATGAGAAACAAGATCTGTCAAAGGGCTGACAAACTTTCTCGTAGGGCCAACGACCGTCTAGCAAACACGTGCCACAAAGGGCGGAAAGGGCGTCCCTTGCATTGAAGCTTGGTCTGGCCATTCACTGCAACAGAACTTCCCTCCAGCCATCTTGGACCTCACCATGCCGCTGGGCGTGGGTCTGTACCCGTTCAACCCCCTACTCACCTAAAATCCATTCACGCACACGCTGCTTCTTTCTGAGGAGTGGGGTATAAAGCCCACAAACTGACTAAAAGGAACCATCATGTTCCTACGGGATGGATCACAAGAAGAAGACAGCATGGTGCAGGCTCCTCCAGTTCACAAGCCCATGCTGCCCACTGCCACCCATGTGACCAATTCACCTACTAACCCCACGGGAGGAAACCGGAGTCCTGGGAGGAAACCCACGCTTGAGCGGATTCGAATCTGGTTTCAGGCGCTCTAATAGAGTTGCTCTAACCACTGCATTAACTGGGCTGCCCTAATCCTAGAGGAAATAGTTGCAAAAAGTTTCAGTGATGCAGTCAAAACTTTTGGTGATTGTGAAGTAGTTTATGGTTAGGTTTGGTCAATGCAGGGACTTTTCCCTGTTACTCTTGGTCAGCCAGTCTCAAAGGGGGCCAGACGGCTCCCTTGGGGGCCACAGCACATTTAAGGGGGGGTCGGGCAGGGACTGAAATCATAAAATATCTTTGACGTGTCGCTGGAAGAACAAAAGAAACCAACTATACCTGACTGCTTCACGGGGAAGGGGGACATCAACTTTGGGGGGGAAGATCATAGCCAAAAAAAAACGGCGGGGAATGGTTGCTCTAGGAAACACCTGCCTTTCAACTGCCACTATTGAAATTGTGTTAAACGTGAAAATCTTCAAATGCTGCTTGCAACAAACTGCTGGAGAAACTCAGCAAGATTGCTGCATTGACTTGCAGAGTTCATTTTTTGAGTAAACTATTACAATTGTGAATGGCCTTGATTGGGGAGTGAGGAAGGAACAGGGGATGTGATGCTAAGGTTCTACAAGGCTGAATATTGTGAACAGTTTTGGGCTCCTCATTGAAGGTTCTGACGTTGAAGAGAGTACAAAGGAGGATCTCCAAGATGATTCCTGGTATAAAAGGGTTATCATATGAGGAGCGCTGGCCTGTATTAATTGGCATTTAGGAGAATTGGGGGGTGTGGGGTGGGTGGGGGGGGGGGAGATCCCATTGAAATATTTAGAATTTTGAAAGATGTAGACAGAGTAGATATAGAAAGGTTGTTTCCATGGAGGGACAGTTTAGGACAAGAGGGTACAACTTCGGAATTGAAGGGTGTCTCCGCTTAGAACAGAGGATTTGCTTCAGCCAGAGGGAGGTGAATCTGTGGAATTTGTTGACCCAGGTGGTTGTGGATGCTGGGTCATTGGGTGTGTTTAAGGCAGAGATTGATAGGTTCTTGAATAGCCAGGGTATCAAAGGTTACGGGGAGAAGATTGGGCAGTGGGGAAATGGATGAATGGCGGAGCAGAATAGCCCATTTCTATGTCTTCTGGTCTGATGTTACTTTTTCTTTCCTCAGAAGTTATATTTGAGATCACTGGTAATCGGAATAGAGAAGAGTTGAGATAAACAGTTGTTGGAGATTAAAGTACCAAGTGGAGAGGGATGGGAAAGGCACAAATCTCCCATCACCTCAAACTACCAGATGAGCACTTTGAACTCGGTTGGTTTGGATCCCAAGGGCTAAATGGCTTCCTTCTGTATCAAATAGCGGGCCAGACTCAATGGACTGAAGAGCCTATTTCTGCTCCAATGTCTTATGGTCTAAAGAAACTATATGATTCATGAAATGCTTTGGTTATGATCTCACTGTTGTCTGTGCCATATTCCCATTAGAAAAATGGAATGCTGTGTTTCCTGCATTACAATGGTAATTGCTCTTTCGATGGTTTACAATTGGCTCAAGGATCAGAGTCTTAAAGCCATGGTAACCAGGTATTAGGAGCCACTGAGGTGCCAGTGGCATAGGGAATGGGTGGTAGGGTCGAATGAGAATTGTGGGAGATTGTACCACCGGCTCATTGGAAAAAAGAACTCTAGAGATGATAAGAGTGGCCGTGCTGCCAGAGTGGCTGCAACAGCAGTTTTGTCGCTGGAGCATGCCCGTGGAGAACAGGGAGCGAAGACTCAGTGCTTTCCCGTGGGTTAACACCGCCCCGTTCTACTGCTGTCTACTCTGTCCATGTTTTAAACAGCTTGTCAAAGGGACCGACAGTGGTTTATTTTAAAACCTAGACTCCGCAGGGACTGGCCCAAGATGGCGCCGATTGTGTTTGACAGCAGCCACGAGGGGGCGCAGACTCTGGGAAAAAGTAGGACTGGCACAGAGCACCAGAAAATGGGGAGACCACCCTCTGTTTGATATGGAGAAGCGGAGGAGACGACCAATCGGATGGTGACCGTGGTGGCGGACCAGTGAGGGGCTCTGAGGCTGAAACACACAGGAGGCGGGAAGTTGGGGACTCGAAACGAAGTATCCATGTAGGCTGTGGACTCCTGGAGATTGGCTCAAGACTAGCTGAAGGGGGTACCAGGTATTGGAACTGGGATCTGAGAGGGCTCTGGAGGTTTCTTGATCATGTCAGAGGTGTGCATCTGGAGCTCGGATTGCTGATATTTTGGACTGAAGGCTGTGTGGCTGCAGAGGCAGTGGGAGTGCTGCAGGTGAAGCCACGGACACTCAGTGACTCTGGGAGGAACTTGTTTTTGCTTCTCTTTCTGTGGCTGTAAGGGACTCCAGGCAATCTCTGCTGATAGGGAATCTTTGTCGGCCTTACGGTAGACCAGGGGTTCTCCACCTTTTTCTTTCCACTCCCATCCACTTTAAGCATCCCCTATGCCATGGGTGGAAAGTAAAAGGTTTTAATTGTCCCTCATTGACTCGTTATGTGCACAGTTTCAGATCCCCCAAAGGAAATGGGCCAATGACAATTTTTCTCAAGCCAAATATTTCTGTTACAATTGGGTCTAGAGCAGTGATTCTCAACCTTCCCTTCCCACCCACATCCCACCTTAAGCATCCCACAGAGCACCAATGGTATAGGGATTACTTAAAGTGGGATGTGAGTGGGAAGGTTGAGAACCACTAGTGTCAACTAAAGGAAATGTATAATATCACATTTTCTGTCTGATTACATGGCAATAAAATAATCGTGTAAAGGAGCTACAACAAAACAATTTTCTTCTTTCAGACATGATCATGGGATATTTTACACCTGCATAAATATGCTCTTAAGCACCTTAACTGAACAGAATAAACTATCCAAACTGGACCAAAGATCTGGTGGAAAATGATGCCACAAGCACCTGGCTCAGGTGAGTTCAGGGTCAGTCTTATGTTTCCTGGGTAGTATTCTCCACAAGAACAATCACACTGGGATTTAATTCTGGGCATTCACAGCCATTTCCTTCACATTATTCTTTCTGAATGAATCAATCATCTCTGGGAATGTGTTTACAGGGACAGTCAGCTGTTTGAAAAAAAAAGGTTTCCTATTGGAATTATGCCTGATTGATGCGATTGGCTTCATTTAATTCAACTAATTGTCCATTCATCTTGAGTTTACCCTGACAGTGTTGATGCTGGCAGATCATGCGAGTATAGTCACATTGCAGCCACTGGTCTGCTTCCTGCAGAGATTCACCATTTCAGAATGATATTGTACAATGCACCAGTACATAGGCACCAAAATTCTTACTTAATGCAGCTGAGCAGGTACTCTGTGAACAAACACTGCATAGTAGAGCATAAATTAAATTAAAAAGAGACAATAAATGCAAAACAGATCAATGATAAATGTTTGGATTTCAGATTTATTGTCAAGAGTACATACTGAGATTCTTTTTTCCTGTAGGCGAGGCAGAATTACCATTGGTACTGCAAATAAAGATACAATTTGCACATGTAAACAAATAAAGATCTGTAAACAGATAACGAATAGAACCATAGAACAGAAACGGGCATTTTTGGCCCTTCTGGTCTGTTCCGAACCCATTTCTTTTGCCTAGTCCCGCTGACCTGCACCCTGTCCGTCGAACCATAGAAGAGCACAGTGCAGAATGGAGACAAACTGACTGTGCAATACAGAGAGAATTTAAAAAAATCAATAAAGTGCACAAGTAAGAGTCCTTAAACGAGTCCCCGAGTGAGTTTGTGGTTGAGGAGTCTGATGGTGGACGGAGGAGCAGCTGTTCCTGAACCTGGTGGGGCGAGTCTTGTCCTTGAGTCATTAGGCCCTTTCATACAGTCAAAAAGCCCGATTATAAAAGCATAGATTCTCCACCCTTACATTGGGAGACTTACCTCCATGAATACACCCTGTCCATCTTCGAGGCACTGACTGCAATCCCTCTCATGGGAAGGGTCAGTGGTGGGGGCAGTCATGGTGATGTCGTCAGCCTGCGACCCATCTCACTCACACCTCTCCCTCCATGACACCCTCAGGGCAGGGGTGGCCAATGGGGCCATCAGGGGGTGGCCAGGGTGGGCTATGACAGCCCGACTGGCCACTCCAGCTTCTGACATCTCACTGGGCTGCTTCGGCTTTCGAGGCTACTTGTCAGCCCCAGCGGCTCAATATGCGGCAGATCAATGGCAGTCTATCCTACCCATAATCGCCAACACTGCAGGAATTGTTCAGGCCATGACTCTTTACTCTGCTACCATTGGGAAGGTGGTCTAGGAGCTTAAAGAGAACTCAGCGGCTCAAGGACAGCTTCTTCCCCTCCACCATCAGATTCCTGAATTATCAATGAACCAAAGATACTGCCTTATCTTATTATTGTTGTAGGATGGTTCATCATAGGAATGTTTGCACTTTGATGCTGCCACAAAACTCCAAATTTTGTGACTTGTTCATGACAATAAATTCTAATTCTATACCTTTCTCCTGATGGCAACAGTGAGAACAGAGTGTGTGCTGGGTGATGTGGATCCTTGATGATTGCTGCCATTCTCTGATGGCAGTGTTGTTTGTAGAAGTTCTCGATAGTGGGGAGGATTTTGCCTGTGATGTCCTGGACTACCTTTTGCAGGGCTTTATAACCCCTGGTAACCCCATACCAGGCCATCAGCCGGTCAGCACACTTTCCACTAAACCTCTGTAGAAATTTGCCAGGGTTTCTGGTGATCACAATGATCATAATGCAATAAAATAAGTTCAGATGGTCTCTTATGTGGTAATGAAATAGTTCATAATTAATGTAGTAACAACATGAACATAAGAAATGGGAGCAAGGGTAGGTCATTCGACCCATTGAGCCTGCTCCGCCATGGCTAAGGGGAAGCTTAAAAGCCTAATAACAATAGGAAAAAAAACTGTTCTTGAACATGCAAGTACTGGACTTCATGCTTATGTACCTCCTTACCGAAGGTGGCAGCGAGAACTTGTGACGAGGGTGATGGGATCCTTTATGATGTTGGCTGTCTTGTTGAAGCAGAGCAGCTCTGGCACCTCATGGGGTGGCTTGGGGGCCCCCTCCTTGTCCAACTAGGTCCAGGCTAATTCTTATTCATAACTATCTTGAAAATGAAAGTGTAGTGATGTCTATTCCCAAAATGTCCTCGGACTGAAATTCCGATCTTTTGAACCTCTTCCCTCGCCTGGATCTATCTCGCCATCATCTCCTCAAATTCGAGTCTTCACGGCTGAATGAGTCAACGTGGGGTGGATGGGGAAGGTGGAGAAGAATTGGATGCGGAAACGAGAGTGATGGACGGTCAGCACCGCGGACAGCGAACCCCGTTTGCTGAGCCCTCGGGTCGAAGCTTCAGCACCTTGGACAGAGAACGCGTCCCCCGTCCCCAGACGCTGACCGAGTAATGTGGTTCGTGGGTTTCTTTTAGACAAACAGCACGGTCACAGGGCCCTTCCGGCCGACGATCTCCCCACTCCCTCCCCCACCACCCGCAGTTTTTTTTGGTTGGTGGGAGGAAACCGGAGCAATCAGAGGGAACCCATGCAGACACGGAGGCCACGTACAAACTCCCTACAGCGCAGATTTGAACTCGGGTCGCTGGCGCTGTGTCATAGCGTTGTGCCAACCGCTGCGGTAACGTTACAGCCGATTAAAACAAAAAGATTCTCTGGTGGTTCCTGACGCCAGAACTGCAGTGACAAACTTAAACTGCTGCAACCTGCTTGCCTGCGAAATCCATAAAGGGTTGCAGACAACACATGATGTAGTATTGCGCATTGGAGCGAACCGAGGACCCAGTGTGAAGGGGGGGGGGGGGGGTGGGGATGGAAACAGATCCGTGAAACACCCATTCATCCTACATTATCCATCCCACCATGCAAATTCCACCTCTCCACCGCACACGAGGGGCAATTTACTGCGGTCAATGGACTTACCGACAAGCAAGTCTTTGCCGATGTAGGAGAAAATTTAAATGGCAGAGCTCCAGCACCGGGGGTCACGATTGAATCGGGCAGCCGCTCCATCAGAACGGAAGAAACAAGACCAGGAGTCGGCCCGTTGAACCTGCTCCGTCATTCAATAAGATCATGGCTGATCTGCCTTTGGACCGCTCGACCCAGGAATAGACGGACACATAGATAGATTTATAGACAGACGGGTAGATATATTATTTAAGAGCGAATCCACACAGATACAGAGAGAGAAAACACGAATTAGGCCATTCGGCCCATTTAGTCTACTGCACCATTCGAATCAGAGCAAATAGATAAATAATAATACAGGTCCACCAGGAGAGCGGTTAACGATACAAAGAATAACATTGATTTTACTGGCAATGTACGAGCGGACTGCATTGCGAGTGGGTGACCGGGCTCGGTCGGGGTGGTGGGCGGAGCCCCTGACTTGCCAAGGCCGCAGTCCTTCCCACCCACCCGCTGCCGGCCCTGCGAGATTGAGCTGCGCTCTTTCCCGAGGGCAGCGCTGTCCGGGGGAAGACTGACGTCATGCCGAGCCGAGCACACTGAATGCGGTTCCAAGCTCATTCCACAGCAATCGTCTCGGGATTAGTGTTAAATCTGCCGTCGCAAGGACGAAAGGGCAAGAGGGAGCCAAGGCCACAAGAATTCACTGTAATTGTGCAGCGGCCGCCCCTTACATTCGATAACTGAGCACACAATCGAATTCAGGAACTGATAACCTACATTCAGGGCCGGATTAAGGTCAACTGATGCCTTAAACAGTGCCCAACAATGTCTGACTGACAAGACATTACGACTCAATAAGAGCTGAATGGGAAATAAGAGATTAAAAATGCAGTTTTCTTCCAAGCCATAACCTGTGGGGGTTTCTTTTTTCCCATTCCTGTATTGTGAGACGCTAGTTCAGCTGTCCCATGGTAAATCCAGCACAGGGCGGGCGAGAAAGACTCTGGTGCCCCTCTTCCCTTGGTGTCCTAAGCACGTGCTTCTTTTGCTTAATGGATAATCCTGGCCTGGTTAGATCATTGCACACAACAATGGGCGACCACAAATAGCGATTTCCAAACAAATTTCCCATGATAAGTGATTGCACATGCCCGAACACACATTCTCAACGAAAACATTTGCAGCTTTGGTTTGAACATTTCTGAAATAACAAAGACGAGGCAGATCGGATCATATCTCAATATATTTCTCTCCCCCCCCCCCCCCCCCCTTTACTGCATGTTTAATGTACAAAACAAAACGAAAAGTTGTCCATAGTATCGTTAACAATTGGCACGTTTGACGACTGCTCAATCCCCTCTCAGCTCTCCCCCTCTCCCTTTCTATTTTTGTCGTTTCTTTGTTATTGAGGAGGGGAGGTTTGAGAGATTCTGCGGGGCAAGTGTGCAACATAAAACGCTGGCTTTAAAAACAGCAGCATTATAAAGAAGGCGGATCTCCCTCCCCTGTCTCTCTTACACACCCGGTCCCCCCCCCCCCCCCCATTCCTTGATCAAGCGCCCCACAAATCTTTTTCCAAACGGGGAAAAATAAATAAATAAATGTGTATATATACATTTGATTTTGCTTTTTTTAAAAAAAAAATCACACTCTATCTACAGCCTTCGACTGCAATTGCGCGACGTTGATCTTACAACAGCTACCGATGAAATATTGAGAGGAGACAACGTTTGGCATGCACTGTGGATTTTGTTACGCACCCTTCCACCCACCCCTCCCCCCAAAATAAAAAGAAAAATCGAATGATCTTTCAAAATGTAACATTGATCACCGTCAATATTGTAATTCACAGCACAATTTGGAAAACTTTTTTTTTCACTGTAAGATTTTGGGCTTCAGGTATTTTTTTTTTCGTTCTAAATCTACGCCAAATCTTGTTTTGTTTTCGGGCTCTGGGTCAGTGTTTTTTAAATATATATAAAAATTAACTCTTTCTTCCATATTCACCCTGTGTTCCCAGAAGCCTACCCAAGAGCTCTATCGACTGCAGCCCTGCTCACTGAGTTTAACAATACACTTCTTTCACATCACGTATTTATAGTTATTGCATTTAAAAATACTCCTATCTAACGGTCGAGATTTATTATATACTGCCTATTGGAGTCTCTGGTGTTCGATTCGTTCTTGAGGTCCTGGAAAACCTCGGTGAAGTAGTGGGGGTCGGAGTTAATCCCCAGCATTTTGGCACTCATTCGGTCGATGATGGCGAGACTTCTCTCCCAGAAGATCTCTTTGTTGGTTTCCACTAGGAAAGGCTTGAGAGGATAGGAGATCTCGTTGCCCATATACGAATAGGCGAGGTAGAGGCAAGTGAGGAAGGTGGCTTGCAGTTCGAAGTCGGTGGCGATCTCCTCGTCCACCACTTCCCTGCAGAGAAGGTAGACAAACACCACGTTGGCCGGGGTGATGAAGCCTTGATCCTGCCACCCCTGAATGAGCAAGGAGCGGTCCACGTTTCGGAACCACAGCACCGGTTCGTTGGCGTTCAGCTGCTTGAGGCGGTAGCACCGGCGGCACAGGAAGTCTCCCAAGCAGCGGAGCAGTTCTCCGGTGGAGGCCTGGACCACGACCCGGCGAGGGGAACCGAGGCTGCCGGCGCTGGGTTGTTTGTGTGCGGGCAGCGAGTTCTTGGCGGAGGGGACTGGAGCCACGGGGACTGGCACGGGGATGGGAACATTCGGGGGCTTCTGTTGGCTCGCGTAGGACTCGGGGCCGCTTGGAGCTTGAATCAGCGGTGGGCACGACTTCTTCAGGTTCTCGCTGTTGAGCTGCTTCACCGGATCGTTGCTCCCGACCGCGTTGACCTGAGCGGCCGGAGTTGGGTTCACCTTCTTGGCGTTCTTCTTCTTGGCGGAGGCGGCCACCAGTCGCTTCCAGGTGAGCGCGGAGATGAGGACCGAATGCTTCTTCAAGCTCTTCTCCTTGCCACTCTTGCCGCCCTGCTGCCCAGCATCCTTGCCCTTGGGCTCTGGAGACAATGAGAGCACCGTGCCCATCTCTCTTGGTCTGCTCGCCGGCCTCGCTGCCTGGGTCCGAGGGAGCTGAAGGTCCTCTGCGCCGCGGAGATCTGCAAAGCTTCCCTGGGGGGTTTCCCAGCTCAGCCAAGCCGCATCGGGCGGCGTTGGTGGTCCCTTGGCCGGTGGAGACAATTGGAAGAGGTCGATCAGGAAAGCCGCCTCCAATCTTCACCAGCCTCTTACGCCAACCTGTCGCCTCGGTGGAACTGACGCGTCTGCCTCAGCCCCCCTGCGCCACGTCCCGCCCTGCTCCCTCTGCAGGCAACCGAGCCAATCAGCTCTCCGAGACATCTCCAGAAGCCCAGCCCCAACCTATTTAAGTGGCGGCTGGAACAAGGGGAGCCAATAATAACCCAGATCAGCTGATTGACACTCCGAGCCAACATCAGAGGAGGTAACCAGCCCAATCCATGTCGATGGATAATGGACAGCAATGTATCCAATCCTAATGAAAACCGTGGGAAGATGCAGCAATGCCAACCAGTGGGGCTTCAGTTCATCCATGGAAGGGGCGGGATAGATCACAAGGTAATTGGATTGGAATAGATGCAGAACTCCAACGAGTGGAGCCAGGAACATTTCCAGTTTAACCAACAGGCTGGGGAGAAGCGACCAAGTGCCACAGTCGTGGTAACGGGGGCATTAGTGGAAAATGTTCTACGATTGGATTGTAAGCAAGTCTTGAACTGTTTTCTGGTACCGTAAATAAAGTATATGTTTGGGAAAAAAAAAATATGACCCCAATCTTAGGTGCGTAAAAAGAAATAAACGGTTTTCTTGTTTGTATTTTGTTTCCCCCCCCCCCCCCCCCAGACAAGGTTTAGAAACGACAAGGTGGTAACGGGTACGGAGAGAATAATGCATAGAGTTGACTGACATTATAAAGCATAACAGGTCTTGAACAGTTTTCTTGTTTGTAAAATAATTTATTGTGAACAAGGTACATTTTTGGAGAGAAGAAAACATTGATACCCATCTTGAAAATCTGAGCTGACCAATGTAGTCACGGATATCTTCAACATCTCACTCCAGCAGGACATGCTTCAAACTGCTGTCAATCACCCAGGTCCCCAAGAAGAGTGCAGAAACCTGCCTTAACGACTATCAGTCGCACTTCCATCAACGGCGATGAACTGTTTTGAAAGGCTGGCGATGAAGCCTATCAGCTCCTGTCTGAGCAGTGACATTCCAACAACAGGTCTATGGCGGATGCCATCTCACTGGCTCGACACAAAGCCCTGGAACACCTGAACAGTAAAGATGCATCCATCAGGGCGTTCTTTATCAAATGCAGTTCAGCATTTAACACCATCATCCTCTCAAAACTGATCAGCAAACTCCAAGACCTGGGGCTCAACACCTCATGGATTTCCCCACCACCAGATCATAATCAGTGAAGATTGGCAAGAACATCTCCTCTACGATCTCCATCAGTACCGGAGCACTACGGGGCTGCGTTCTTATCCTCCTCCTCTACTCACTTTACACCTATAACTGTGTGGCTCGGTTCGACAATAACACCATCTACAAACTTGCTGACCATACCATGGTAGTGGGCTGTATAAAGGAAATAGAAACAAAGGCATTGATTGTTGACTTCAGGAAGGGAAAGCCAGAGGTGTATGATCCAGTGATCCCTGGAGGAATCAGAGGTGGAGAGGGTGAGCAAATTTAAGTTCTTGGGAGTCACTAACTTGAAGGATCTTTCCTGGATCGAGCACACTTGAGGCATCCCCAACCCTAAACTTCTCCTGACCATCACCTCTTTGCACTCCTTTCTTTCTTAAACTGATTGCAACTGTGAATATTTATTTATCCATCCCTTTATATTTATTATCTCTTTTCCTCTCTTGGAATATTGTAATGTAGTGGCATTCCATACTGACCTACTATAGATGTTGGTGTACACATGGAATTGCTGTACACGTTGTCAAGTTGATGTCTACTCGGGGAAGCCGATGTAGAGGCTGTGGAGTAGAATTTGTTGTGAGTGTGGAAACAGGTTTGATAGGTGTCAAAGGCACGGACTCTGGACACAGTTTTGAAGGGGAAGGATTTTATTTACAGAAGGCAAGTGTGGGGAATGGTAACTGATGCAGCGCACACACACACACACACACACACACACACACACCACCCCTTGACTCAGTGCAGGGACACTAATTAAACACTCCCAACCCTTTTAACAGTGCACATCTTACCAACAGTTTCTCCCCCCCACCCTTCCACATTTCTAGGCCTGGAGTGAAGCAGGGTGTTCCCAAACTGGCAAAGAGAGAGAACAAAGAGCACAGGACCCCTTTATAGTGCTGGAGGGACAAGCCCACATCATTTATTGGGGGCCAATAGCTCAGTGGCAGGAGGGTTAATCTAATTACAACAGCCAATGGCCCAAGGCCAAGTACAGGCAGGCTGGAGAGTGCAGTTCAGGTAATTTACATGAGCCAACAGCAAGATGCACACTAATGGGTAGGGCGGAACCAAATCTTGATTGGCAGCTGGTGTGTCCTCCGACTAGGTAGGGGAGGAACAGTGCTGTCACGTGACAGCCACAAGCCTTCCCAGTGCAACATTGTACAATGTGCACATGCACCAATATTCTTACCTGCTGTTGTTGAACAGGTATTTTGTAAGAAAAAGGTTCAAGTTCTAGTTTATTATTTTGGATTGAGATATGTAGAGAAAATATGAATACTGCAATAAATGAGAGCTTAAACTGGTACAATATAATTTTATTCATCAATTATATTTGACACCATATAAGTTTTAAAAAAATACCTTTTGGGATTTATGTTTTAGTAGATGTGGACAGGAAATTGGTACATTGTTGCATTCTACGTGGCAGTGTCCCAGCGTTAAAACCTTTTCATTAGAAATAGGCAATTTATTGGAATGAATAACGGGGATTAAGTTCCCACAGGATCCAATGTTATTTTTACTGAGTAATGTTAAGGGGGTTGAACCTAAATTGAAATTGAATAGGTATCAAAAGAAGTTCATTCAAATTGCTTTGGCAAAAACAAGAAAATGTATAGTCATAATTTGGAAGTCTGAGATAGATTTGGGAATGGAGAAAGTTCGGAGTTGTATACCACTTGAGAAAATTACTTATAATTTAAGAGATAAATACTTTATGGAAGATATGATGCTGTGACAGGCTATGTTGTGTTTGTATTGTATATAGAGATGTTTTTGGGAGATAAATTGAGGCAGGTTTTTTAGTCTAGGTCACATGCAAACACTTCAAAACAGATCTTATTTAAAATACTAGAGCTCTGCTCAAGCCAGACAGGGCAGCTCCTGGGGGCCTTTGCAAAAACATTGCAGAGTGCACAAGAGACTTCACTAATGGATTGTTGATTTGAAAATCAACAGATGATAGAGATCAGAGGAGTAGTTCTGAGCCGCAGGCTGTCTGGGAGTGCATCTTGCTGTTCTAAGAGGGTCATGTGGTTTTGCAAACAGAATGAGTGAAACAAGCTTTTTCTCAGAGAGAGAGATCAGTTCTGCAGTTTGACAGTCAGCAGCAGCTGGGACTGGAACAGGACAAGCTGGCAAGCTTGTGGAAAACCCCATTTGGAAGACGGGTTGTGAGTTCTTAGTTCAGCCTGATCAAAGCCCTTGTGGTTCATGCAAGAGGAGAGGACTGGCTGTCTAATGTTACACTTGAAATAAGAAAAACAAAAAGGAACTCTGTGGTGAACTGAAAGAAAGAGGTTATCATCAGGAAAATCCTGATGGGGCAAGTTTCCTTGTCAAGACACTGAAATGGCTGATTGAAAGGGATCTGTTTGTGTCCAGGAACAACGAACCTCTCTCAGAAAACTGACAAGAACCTTCCTGAGCGGTAACCATTTACCTTTCAAGCATCAAAGCTTGGTGAACTTTATACATGTTAAATTCTGTGCGCAGTATAAGAATTGCCTGCAACCAGTGAACTTGGAAGAAAGAGAAATGAGATTGGATTGTGAATCAAAGAATTTTTCTGAACTTATACACACACACCTTACATACACGTGCACTTAGAATTAGAATGGGGTTAAATTAGGTTAGTTAAGTCAATAGTGATAAGTTAAAGTGTGATTCTGTTTTCGTGTTTAAAGATAATTAAAAGCAACTTTTGTTTAAGTCACCATTTGTCTTGGTGAATATCTATTGCTGCTGGGTTTTGGGGTCCTCTGGGCTCATAACAATGCCCATATTTACTAAGTGAGGGAGTGAATATTTAAAT
The DNA here is from genome assembly GCF_036971445.1 of Narcine bancroftii. NCBI lineage: Eukaryota > Metazoa > Chordata > Chondrichthyes > Torpediniformes > Narcinidae > Narcine > Narcine bancroftii. The sequence continues at coordinate 311,638,458 of NC_091472.1, forward strand.
GAAGTTCTGGCATTCCCCTTCCCCTTACGGTCTCAATATTTTATAAAGTAATAGGTCCTCTTTTTTTTCTTTTTCTTTTAGTAAGGGGATAGAGGGGGGAGGGGGTGAGATATGGGGGGGGGGGGTTCTTTATCCTTTTCTTTTTACATATGCCATATGTATTTGTCTTTGATTTGCATTATTAATTATGTGAATTCTTTGTTGTTTTAAATTTATAAATAAAACTTTTTAAAAAGTTCTAGTTTATTTGTCATCGATTGTACCAATGATCGTGATGAAACTGTGTTCTCCGGTCCTTGGTACGCAACAGTACACCAGACGTAACACACATGCAAGCAAATGATACATATGCACACTACATATATTAAAATAAATATCATTAATAAATACTAGAGTCATGGAGTGTTTGTTTTAGCAGTCTCACTGCATGTGGAAAGAAATTTTTCCTCATCCTGGTGGTTCTGGCTTTGATACTTTAGATAATAAATATTCACAGCCACTATTGTCCAAAAACAAAGAGGCGTTATTCTAGTGCAGACAGTCCTTTTGTGGTGGTGGAGGAGTCTCTGATTAGTGTAACAAGGGGAGGTTCAAGGCCTGATGGCTGTTGGAAAGAAACTGTTCTTGAACCTAGGGGCCCTGGTCATCAGGCTTTGAGAGTAGAGATTCTACTTGAAGGTAGTAGTGAGAAGAGGTTGTGGCCAGGGTGATGTGATATTGGCTAATTTAGAATCATAGAATGCTACAGCCCAGAAAACAAACCATTTGGCCCCTCTGGTCTGTGCCAACCATCATCTCCCTAGTCCCACTGACCTTCTCCCTTACCATAACCCTCCAGTCCTCTCACATTCATGTACCTATCCAATTTATTCTTAAAACACACAATCAAGCCTGCATTCACCACATGAGATGGCAGCTCATTCCACACTCCCACCACACTCCCACCACCCTCTGAGTGAAAAACTTCCTCCAAATGTTTCCCCCTAAACCTCTCCCCTTCAGCTTAAAAATATGACCTCTCATATTTATCTCCCCCAATCGAAGTGGGAAAAGCCTACTCACATCCCTTCTTTCTATACCTCTCATAATCTCTTGTAAACCTCTATCAAATCTCCCCTCATTCTTCTTCGCTCCAAGGAATAAAGTCCTAACCTGTCCAATCTTTCCCTGTAACTCAACCCCTGAAGACCTGGCAACATCCTAGTAAATTTTCTCTGCATTCTTCCACTCTTATTGATATCCTTTCTGTAGTTAGGCACCCAGAACTGCACACAATACTCCAAATTTGGCCTTCCCAATGTCTTAAACAACTTCAACATAACATCTCAACTCCTGTACTCAATAGTTTGATTTATAAAGGCAAAGATGACCAAAGCTTTCTTTACAACCCTGTCCACATGTGATGCCACCATCAGGGAACAATGTATCTGCTCTCCTAGATCCCTCTGCTCCTCAGCTCTCCTTAGTGCCTTATCATTTACTGTATATCTACCTTGGTTTGCCCTTCCAAAGTACATCACCTCACACTTGTCTGCATTAAACTCCACCTGCCACTTTCTGGCCCATTCTCCTAGCTGGTCCAGAGCCCTCTGCAAGCTTTGATAATCTTCTTCATTTTCCACCTTAATGCCTCCTATCTTTGTACCTTCAGCAGACGTACTGATCCAATTCACAACATTATTACCCAGATCACCGAAGTATGCAAAAAAACTGCAATGGTCCCCACATGGATCCCTGAGGCACACCACTGGTCACAGGCCTCCAATCCAAGAAGCAACCATCCATGTGCTGGCAGCAGGATAACCCCTCTGACTGCAGCAGGTACAACGTGACATCTTATCCATCTTTCAGAACATCTGCCTACATTTTGGTGCTCACGTCACTCACCCTCCTGATTCAGGACCCACTTGCACCGCTTATTTCCAGCAGTTGCCCTTTTAAAGAACCTCAAACAGTTTCAGTCAGTTGCAGGATGAAGTGGAGATACCCAGGAGATGCTGGTATCTGAAGCCAGGTATGATCTGCCTTCCTACTTCCCCTCCCCCCCTCCCCCATCTATTCTCATCTCCTCTCTATCCTACCCTACCCCAATCTCCCCTCTAGATTCTTCCATTCCAACCGATCTGTGGTTCCATCCGGTCTCTCTTTATTGGCACCATTATCACCTCTTCATATACCCTTTTTACACTGAAAAGCCACGTAGTATACACGACCCAACTCTGGAACCTACTTATTTGTTGGCAGAGAACAGAAGAAAAGCCGGGTCGCTGAGTCCTTTTACAATGCGAGCTGACGGGATCTGTAGTACAGCCCCATTTTGCCTCCAACACTACCTACCTTGGCGGATAAAAGCTGGGAAAGTTCAGACCCTCTCCCCCAATCTGCCTTCGACGCATTCACACAGGTAGGTGAAGCATCCGAAAGGCAGATAATACCCGGCTTGAATCCTCTGTGTATTAGAGGTATTATTAGACCTGCAAGTGGTAGTGGCCACAACCCAGGACATCACAGGCCAGAAACCTTTCCCACCATTGAGAACATCTAAGGGGAATTCTGCCCTTGAGTGAGCAGCAGCGATCGTCAAGGATCCACAAAATGCCTTGATCTTGCTGCTATCATCAGGAAAGAGGTATCGGTGCCACAAGACTCACACCACCAGGTTCAGGAACAGCTGCTCCCCCCCCCCCCCCCCCCCCCCACCTCCACCATCAGACTCCTCAACAACAAACTCAATCAGCGACTAATTTAAGGACTTTTACTTCTCCACTTTTCTCCTCTCTGAATTGCACAGTTGGTTTATATTTGTTTATTTACATGTGCATAGTTCATAGTTTTTATTTGCTCTACCAATAAGTGGCAACTCTGCCTGGCCCACAGGAAAAATATTCTCAGGGTTGTATGCGATCTCATGTCTGTACTCTGACAATAAATCTGAAATCTGAATCTGAAATGTTTGTCTTCTCTTGTCTTTGGGGGCGACACGATTAGCGTAGCGGTTAGTGCCACGCTGTTACAGTGCCAGTGACCAGGGTTTGAATGCAGTGCTGTCCGCAAGCAGTTTGCACGTTCTCCCCGTGTTTGCATGGGTTTTCCACGAGTACTCCATTTTCTTTCTACCCTTGAAAATGTACGGGAGTTTTTGGTCATTTGGGTGTAATTGAGTCTGTAACCGTGCTGTATGTCTACATTTAAAACTGAAAACAACCATTTAAAAATAAAATTTAAATTTAAAATCATCCCCTCCACCTTGTTTCACCCATCTGCCTCCACCTGACCCTCTCGTCTCTTGTATTAGGAAGGGTTGTTGCTGCCACGTGACAGCACTGCCCGCTACCAGCTGCCAATCAAGGTTTGTTTCCACCTCACCCATTAGTGCACACCTTGCCATTACACCCATGTAAATTACCTGGACAGGACTCTCCAGCCTGCCTGTACTTGGCTTTGGGCCATTGGGCTGTTGTAATTGGATTAACCTTCCAGGCATGGAGCCTTTATTACCCTGCTAACGACTTGGGCTGGACCCTCCAGCTCTATAAAGGTGCCATGTATTCTTTGTTCTCCCTCTTTGCCAGCTGGGGACCACCCTGCTTCACTCCAGGCATAGAAATGTGGAAGGGTGCTGGAGAAACTGTTGGTAAGATGTGCCTTGTTAAAAGGATTGGGGGCATTTAATTATTATTAGTATCTCTTGTAGCGCAGAGCGGTGCCTGCACTGAGTCGAGGGGGATCGTAGATATTTTTCTTTAATCATTGTTTGTACCAGTTCATTTTGTGTGTGCGTGTGCGTGTGCTCCATCAGTTACCATTCCCCATACTTGCCTTCTGTAAATAAAATTTTTCCCCATCAGAACTGTATTCAGAGGCCTTGTCTTTGAAACCTTTCAAACCTGTTTTCTCACTCAGAACTCTCTCTTTCTCTCCCTTTCTCATATCGATCCTATATGTGATAAATGTCAATTGGAAATAGCTTCCCTTACACATATAACATATATAACAATTACAGCATTCTCTTTCTCTCTCTCTCCTCCCCCCCCCCCCCCCCCCCACCCCCCACCTTTGTCTGGCATCCTCCAGTCCTCTGTGAAGTAAAAACACACCAAAATGCTGGAGGTACTCAGCTGGTCTTTTTAGCATCTATAGGAGACAAAGATATATTGCTGACATTTTGGGCCTGAGCCCTTCTTCAAGGAAGGAGCAGAATGAACCAGAAGCAGGAAATCTCAGAATTCGCAGGATGAGGGAGGAATCGAGACTAACAGAAGGTGTTAATTGGATGTGATGAGGGCGGAGGAAAGAATGAATCATACTGTGGTGTGAAAGAAGACAGAATGGAGAGACACATCCAGTTTTCGTTATGAAGAGTCTCCGATATCCCGGCATTGGAATGACCAAAACTGCAAATCTCCGTTTCAATCCGCCTTTTATACAGCATACAGGCATTCTGTGAACAAAAGGAGCAGGACACGTAACTTAACAGGGTCAACATCCGTGTTTGATGGTATGTTAAACCCACTTGTTTTTTCCCTCCAAAAAATGGCTCAAAAATGTTCTCCTTTTCTTATATGCCAGGTTGTAGTTAGGGCGATGATCGTGATAATGCCGCCTGTGATGCTGTCCATCCCCGCACTGCTCATTGTTGTGTTGAGAAAGCGTCAGGTCCTCTAGAGATGAGTCTGGACACAAGGGTTGGCTATCAAAAGTTACTTTATTAAGACACAACAATTAATAGAAGAGCGTGGGAATAAAGTGCACACCAGTGGCGTATCTAGGTGCAGTGGTGCTCAAGGGCTGCCACTGACTTCGGGGCCTCCCCGTTAAAAAAATACCACATAAAACACTGCCACACACTAACTGTGCCATTGCTGCCTGACATAGTTTCCATTATAAGGGCCCTTCACACCACACACACACACACACACACACACACACACACACACACACACACACACACACACACACACACACACACACACACACACACACACACACACACACACACACACACACACACATCATGGATACAGGTTGCGAGTCGCCTGTCTGTCTTTACCCCTTCCCTCCTCCTGACCACTGGGAGCCCACCTTCCAGCGATGGAAGTTTGCCAGAAGGTTGTTTGAGGGCGGGACACGGGGCAGGCTGAGGGGAGATTGAAGAGGTATTAATTGGAAAATCTCCGTGGGCAGGCGGCGTGGGCTGTCATTGTGCGGCTGGGGCAGGTGGTCAGCGGGGCCATCAGTGGCCTGTTGGCAGGGCCATCAGGGGGCCCTCATAGGGTGACTGGTGGGGCCATCAGCTTACGGCCGGGGTGGCTGTGACAGCCTTGCCAGCTGCCCGCTGACAGCCCGCCCCACCAGCCGCCTGGCCTCTGGATCCGCTCATCAGCACCAGCGACTCAATGTGGGATCAATGGGAAAATGGCCATTTTCCTTACCATAATATCCCCCATGCAGTTGGAACTACTCTGTGTTTCCCCTGGCTGGTACTGGCAAACGATTCCAGCTGCCTATTGATCCCACATTGAGCTGCCATATGGACTCAGATATTGGGTGGATAAGGTGCCCCTCTACAAGTGACACCTGGTTCTGTGCCCCACCTGCTATACCGTAGATACACATATGGTACATACGCACATTATGAAAGAGCATGGGAAAATACATGCACAATTCAATAAAACATACACACTCAATTTATAAGGGAACTTGGGAAAATGGACTGCAAGTATTGATTGAAAGAAGTGGATTTCAAACTTGTTCTTTCCACTCACATACTACCTTACATCATCCCTTATTAATCACTGCTACTGCTGGCAGCGGACTATTGGTGGGGGAGCGGGGTGGTGGGTTTCAGACTATTCAAACTGACAACAAACCCCAGACCAGCTTGCTCGCAATCTGGCGGGCCTAGTGTCAAATCTAAGGTTAGGTTGTCAACATGCAGGCAGCAGGATAATCATCCCTCTTGTATTCACTGGTTTCTCCTCTCGGGGTCTCTGGGTCACTATAAACTGCCTCTTTCAGTTGGCCCATGCTTTCATTACCCTCTGCCTGTTTCCTGCTCTTGGTGGGACCAATTGTGCATTTTGATATATCCTGGGATAAGTTTATTGTCTACATAATGGGTGACCTTAGGGTGAGAGTTAGGTGTGGGGCAGTGTTTTTCAACCTTTATCTTTCCACTCACATATCACTTTAAGTAATCCTTAGGTTATCGGTGTTCTGTGATTAGTAAGGGATTGCTTAAGGAGGGATGTGAGTGGAAACAAAAAGTTTGAAAAACCAATGTTTTAATCATACCTAATTAACTCATTATGTGAACAGTTTCAGAGCTCCAAAGGAAATGGGTCAGTGACAATTTTTCTCAAGCAAAACATTTCAGTAACAAAATTGGGCCTAGAGCAGTGATTCTCAACCTTCCCACTCACATCCCACCTTAAGCAATCCCTTACTCATCAAAAAAGACTGATGGCAGAGGGATGACTTAAAGTGGGATGTGAGTGGAAAGAAAAAGGTTGAGGTGTGGGGTTAGTTTGAGGGTTAGAGTTTGGGTTAAGTTTAACAGCTCAGAGCAACAGAGAGCAGGCAGTAGACCGCCGGGGAAGATTAGGATAGCGGGCCATGGGAGAGAGCAGGCAGCACTAAAAAAATTAACAATATAACAATACACGTCATGTCCAGAGTTGGCCCTGGAAAGCCTGCAGTGTAGTTTACACTGCTGGAATTCTGGGGAAAAAATGACAAGGGGTCCAGGCAAAAAAAAAATTAGAACTCGAAGGGCACCCCCCCCCCCCCCATTCTGGTTCCGCACCTTTTACACAGCTCACGTTCCGGAAAAAATTGAATAATTTCCCAGAGCATAGCGGCTGTGTGAACAACATAAGAGATAGGGAAAGGTGATGGGGGAAGAAGTTGGGGTTAACGAAATCCAGAGAAGTCGATGCTAATCCCATCCGGTTGGAGGGTGCCCAGTCGGAAGAAGGGGTGTTGGTTCTCCAATTTATGGGTGGTCTCAGTTGGGCAGGGTTGCTGGTCCAGATTCCTCCCCTATTATTTGAATTCTTAGACTTTTTGAGGTTTCCTGCTTCTGGCTTATTCTGGTTATTCCTTGAAGAAGGGCTCAGGCCCTAAACATTGGCAATATATCTTTGTCTCCTAGAGACACTGAAAAGACGGGCTGAGCTCGGTATGTTTTTCTTCCAGCCCTCTGCCGCTGTCCATCACATTTCACCTCTGCTTGATTGGCTAACCCCATGTAGGGACCCTGTCTCACTCCTCCCACCCTCCCATCTCTTTGCAAAGCTCCTGGTCTATCTCTCCCCTTTCGGCTCAAAGCGTCCATTGCTTCTTGGCCATCTGAGTTAGTCTGACAGATTATGTTCGGCTGTAGGCTAAAGTGAAATTGCCAGCAAGTCTTGGCAGAAACTTACACATTTAAAAAAAAGAATTATCTTGACATTTCTTGGACATTAGCTACATTACAGGAGTATTAACTACAATGCACATTGTTCCTGAGATGACTGCGGTGCAGGCCACCTCTTTGCAGATTGTAAATTTGCTCAGAGTGTGTGGAGAAGGATGTAAGGGTCCTTGTCACGGTTCATCCCCGGCAGCTGCGTGACACATGTTAGGTCTGCTTTGTTCATGAATGAGTGAGACAAACACCAGGCTGAGTCGAAATCAGGGTTCTTTGTTCTTTATTACCGGATTGTAACACTTGCGACTAACCATGTTAGTCGGAGAATGCATTCTGCCGTTATCAGCAAAATGGTGATTTTTTATACCCTTGGATATGTGCTTAGAACATCATCATATCATTACTTGTCCAATGACTAAAACTGTTGCTATCCTTTCCCTGCTAGCTTCCTGCCTCTCAATCCATCAATGTCTCTCTTATCTTGTAAGTACAAGGATGCATTCACATCTTGTTACAGCCCTGTACATTCCCATCTCATGATGTTTTACCTAACAGGAGTACAAGGACACCTCCCCTTCTTGTTACTGCCCTGTACAGGGTAACTCCCTACACATTCCCATCTCATGATGTTTTACCTTACACACAGGACACTCAGATTTAAGGGCTTACCCGGGGCACAAGCATCCAGAGCTTGTGGAAGGTCATCAACTTGGTGAAAGGTGTCCTTTGGTCTGCCAGAAACCTGTTGGAATTTCAGCACACTGATGATTGGCACATTCCAGGTTGCAGGAATGCATTTCAGATTTATTGTCATTTATTAAATACATGACATTACATACAACCCTGGGATTCTTTTTTTCCTGTGGGCACGGCAAAATTACCATTTATTGGTAGTGCAAAAAAAAAACTGTACACAGCGTAAAACATGTAAATAAAAACTATAAACCGTTAACAAATGTAAACAAACTGACTGTGCAATACAGAGAGTATAAAAAAATCAATAAAAGCCACAAGTAAACGAGTCCCTGATTGAGTTTGTGGTTGAGGAGTCTGATGGAGGAGGGGTAGCAGCTGTTCCTGAACCTGGTGGTGCGAGTCTTGTGGCACCGAGACCTCTTTCCTGAGGGCAGCAGCGAGAACAGAGCATGTGCTGGGTAGTATGGATCCTCGATGATTACTGCTGCTCTCCGATGGCAGTGTTCCTTGTAGATGTTCATGATGGTGGGGAGGGGATCTGGGCTGTGTCCACTACCTTTTGCAGGGGCTTTATGCTCAGAGGTATTGTTGTTTCCATACCAGACCGTGACACAGCCAGTCAGCACACCTTCCACCACACCTCTGTAGAAATTTACCAGGGATTCTGGTGTAATCCCAAGCCTCCGCAAACTCCTGAGGAAGTAGAGGTGCTGACCTGCTTTCTTCATGATGCATTAAATAGGTTGGGTCCAGGAAAGATCGTCCAAGAACTTAAATTTGCTCACCCTCTCCACCTCTAATTCCCCCAGTGATCACTTGATTGTCCATCTCTGGCTTTCCCTTCCTGAAATCAACAATCAGCTCCTTAGTTTTGGTGACATTGAGTGCAAGGTTGTAGTTGGTGTACCATTCAGCCAAGCTTTCTTTATACAACCCACTGCTGTGGTATTGTCAGCAAATTTGTAGATGGTGAATGACGCACTGAGGCTTGGTGCAGTCAATGCGAGGGCACTGTGGGGAAGGACCACAGTGGAGTTCTTATTTAATAGGGCTTTAAGGGGCTGAGATTGAGGGGAAGTCCTTCAAATAACAGAGGGGGGAGTAACTACAAAGACGCCACAGTGCTAAATAACAATGTACACTCATGGAAATATATGGGTGAAACACTATGGATGTGAAAAGGCTTTGCATGGTTTTCCTTTCTGTAAAAAAAAAAATTGTGAATAAAGTTTATTATTGGAAACAAATATTACCTGGGCAATCACATGATATAAATGGAAAAGAATGCTTGTCTTTATGTGTTCCACAATCTCTTTTTTTAAATCAACCAGTGCTGAAGTCAGAATCACATGACAGATTATTGGAGATCACTTTATGTCAATTGGCAGCTCTATTTCCTCCCTCAATGTGAATGCAAAATTCCGTGGTGTACAACTTCGACACGATACTCGCGTTCAGGTGCGTCGGGGGAGCTCAGCTTTCCGCTGAGGAGGGTTGGTGTTGGCGCCTCGGTGACGCTGTTGGAGCATTCAGGTGATTACTACACGGCTTTACAATGGGGTGTTCAGGCCACCTGAAAGGGGCTTAAAGTTGTGTGTTGCAACGTGAAGTCACATGAAAAACCTTCATTGGTGTAGCGCCTTCTAAATCAAACTACCTCGAAGGCCCCTGCAGCCCAATGAAGTGCGTCCACCACAGTAACACCAGGAAGAAGGTGGTCCTACCTGGACTATTAATCACCCATTTACTAAATGATACACTGTAGTGAACTGGGAATTCACTACTGGTGTGATGTTCCAAGGACCGACTCCGACCGATATAAACCCTGGATCCCCACCAAAACCCCAGCTTGTTGTTCTCTCTCTGGCCTTGAGTGCATACATGTCCCATTTTTGGACTATGTATTTGGAAACCTTATTTTTTTAAATCTTGAATCAGGCTTATTGCCATGAACATGTGTCACAAGGTTTATTGCTTAGCTGTAGCAGTGTTACAGGTTATTTCAGCATTACCGGTGCAAAACAGATCTATTTCCCTAAATACACTATTGAAAAATAAATATATTCCTGCAAAAGTAAAGAAAAAAGTGAAGTTGTGTCTGTGGTTCATTGTCTGTTCAGAAATCTGATGGTGGAAGGGAAGAAGCTGTTTTAGTACCGTTGGGTGTTTGTCTTCAGGCTCCTGTACGTCCTTCCCGATGGTGGCAGTGAGATGAGGGGATGGCCTGGGAGGTGAGGGTCCTCAATGATAAAGGACCCCGCCTCTTGCAGATGTCCTTAATGGAGTGAAGACTGATGCCCATGATGGCCCTGGCCGAGTTCACAACTCTCCATGCATTGGCACTTCCACACCTGACCGTGATGCAGCCAGTCAGAATGCTCACCACGGTCCACCTGCAGAAATTTGAAAGTCTTTGGTGGCGTACGAAGTGTCTTCAAACTTGTAATGAAATGTAACTACTGCTGAGCCTTGTTCATGATTCCATCGGGATGATGGCACCAGGACTGATGAAATTCACCGGGAGTGTAGCTGAAAGAGAATTATTGAGGACCATTTCCAACCAGCGCATAGAATCATTAAACCTACCTCCATCAAGATAGAAGTGAATGAGCATGAAAATCAGGACTGTCCAGCTGGAAAATAGCTTCTTCCCACAGGCTGTGAAATTGATCAACAAAGTGAATCATTCTAACATATCTCTCTATCTCTCTATCTATCTATCTCTCTATCTATGTATCTATATATGTATGTATCTATCTATGAATGTTTGAATCTATGTATGTATGTATGTATCTATTTATGAATGTTTGAATCTATGTATGTATCTATGTATGTATGTATCTATCTATCTATCAATCTATGTTGTATCTATCTATCTATCTCTCTATGTATGTATGTATCTATGTATGTATGTATCTATCTATCAATCTATGTTGTATCTATCTATCTATCTCTCTATGTATGTATGTATCTATCTATCTATGTATGTATGTATCTATGTATGTATGTATGTATGTATCTATCTATCTATCTATCAATCTATGTATCTATGTATGTATGTATGTATGTATCTATCTATCTATGAATGTTTGAATCTATGTATGTATGTATCTATCTATGTATGTATCTATGTATGTATGTATTTATCAATATATGTATGTATGTATGTATGTATGTATGTATGTATCTATCTATCTATCTATCAATCTATGTATCTATGTATGTATGTATGTATCTATCTATCTATCTATGAATGTTTGAATCTATGTATGTATGTATCTATCTATGTATGTATCTATGTATGTATGTATTTATCAATATATGTATGTATGTATGTATGTATCTATCTATGCATCCATCTATCTGCGTATCTATCTATAATTTTACATGTATGTATATATTTAAAATAAACATTATATATTAGGCTTCACGGTTAGCTCACAGCCCCAGCGACCCATGTTCGAATCCAGTGCTGTCTGTAAGGAGTTTGTACGTTCCCCCATTGTCTGTGTGGGTTTCCTCCGGGTGCTCCGGTTTCCTCTCATCCTTCAAAATGTACGGGAGTTGTAGGTTAATTGGAGTATTTGTGCAGCACGGGCACCTGGGCAAGAAGGCCCTGTTACTGTGCTGTGTGACTAAATTTAATCATAAATTTTCATTTAATCGTGCATGTGATTTTTATGTGCTGTGTATTGTGCATCATGGTCTGGAGAACCGCTGGTTCGTCTTGTGGTATATGCACAGTCAAATATCAGTGAACTTGAACTTGAACCTGAAGCACCTGTTGGGCTGAAACAAGCTGAACTTCGGTCCATACGTACATTGTATAATGCACATAACAATCAACTCGTTGTCATTATTTTCTGTTCCAGGCTTGGTCAACAGTCAGTAGAATTTCTCTGAAAATTCCCCTTGTGTTTGAAAACTTCCTCTCTTCCAAATAATGAAACAAATGCAAGGGGCTGAATGGCCTCCTTCCTGTGTTTACCTTACCTCCCCACTAGGTGGCACCCCAGTACACAGGAGCTGACACTCTCCATAATGTCTCTTGCGGACTCTCAGGTTAAGTGAGTCTGTCAACAATCACTGAGCAGGGCTTTGCTCCAACGTGTAATAACTCAAACAGAAGTAATATTCACTGCATGGACAGACAACCTCTTTTAATCTGCTACTGTAATTCATCTTCACGCCATCGACATAATTATTGGATGGTTCCAGACTTCCAGCAATCATTCCGATTGGAGCAGGTCTCAGCACACAGCTAAGCAGTTTATTGCTACTTGCAGGGGAAGAAAGCAGCCTGTATATCCTCAAGGACCTGCAACGCCCTGCCCATGCCCTCTTCTCACCACTACCATCACTGTGCGGCATGGAGACGCCAATGCACACGACAGGAAAAGGGCATCAGTCTTTGCTCCATGAAGGACATCTACAAGCGTCATTATCTCAAGAAAACACCCTCTATCACCTCGGCCATGCCCAATTCTCACTGCTACCACCAAGAAGGAGGAACAGGAACTTGAAGACGAACACTCAATGGCACAAACTCAGCTTCTACCCGTCCGCCATCAGATTTCTGAACGGACAATAAACTGTCAGACACTGCCTCACCTTTCTCTCTACTTTGCAGTGATTAGTTATTTTTAAATATTGTATTTGGGAACTGTAATTTTTAGCAATTTATTTGCACCTGTAATGCAAAATACCTCTGCCACAAAACGACAAATTTCTTGACACATGTTCATGACTATAAACCTAATTCTGATTTACATTTTAGATTTGTTGTCAGACATCACATTCAAATCTGAGATTCCTTTTTCCTGTGGGAGTGGCAGAATTACCATTTATTGGTAGTGAAAATAAAACTGTACACGATGCACACACGTATATCAATAAGGTAGAGAGGATTTACTAAAATATTGCCTGGATCGCAGTATTTAGAATACAAAGAAGGATCGAGTAAACTGGGTCTTTATTCATTGGAACGTAGAAGGTTGAGGGGGGATTTGATAGAGATGTTTAAAATTATGAGGGGAATAGATAGAGCAGATGTGAATAGGCTCTTCCCCTTGTGGGTAGGGGAGATTGGAACAAGGGGTCATAAGTTAAGGGTTAAGAGGTGGCACTTTAGAGGTAACATAAGTGGAAGCTTCTTCACTCAGAGAGCGGTGGCTGAGTGGAATGACCTTCCGGAAGAGGTGGTTGTAGCAGGGTCAATTTTGTCATTTAAGAGAGGGTTGGATGAGTACATGGAGGTGAGGGGACTGGTAGGTTATGGAGAGGGAGGTGGGACTAGTGGAGTTCACTTAAATCAGCGCAGACTAGAGGGGGTGTAATGGCCTATTTCCATACTGTAATTGTTATATGGTTATATGGTAAACAGATAACGAATGTAAACAAACTGACTGTGCAATATCGAGAGAGAGAAAAAAATCAATAATGTGCACAAGTAAGAGTCTGCAAATGACTGAGTTTGTTGTTGAGGGGTCTGATGGTGGAGGGGGAGCAACTGTTCCTGAACCTGGTGGGTGTGAGTCTTGTGGCACCTACACCTCTTTCCTGATGGCAGCAGCGAGAACAGAGCATGTGCTGGGCTGTGCGGATGATTGCTGCTGCCCTCCGACGGCAGCATTTGTTCTCATTGGGGTGGGATCACCCTCTCCTCAATCTATGAACATTCCTGTGATTGAGGGCTTAAAGAGAAACAAGCAAGTGGCCCTTAACTGGCTGAGTGGCGTGTGATTCTTGACCAGGATTTGGGCTTCCGACAGAGCTAGGTGAGAACAATAAGCAATCTGCTGGAGAAACTCGGTGGTCGAACAGCAGCAGTGGGAGAGAAAGAATGGTTGCCGTTTTGGAACAAAACTCTTCATCAGGGTGGAGGGGAGATGGCTGTTTTAATTAAGACATAAACCACAGGCCCCTGCTGCCAAAATACTCCAATTAATCTACAACCCCCGTACATTTAAGAAGGGTGAGGGGAAACTGGAGCATCCATACAGTCATAGGGAGAACCTGCAAACTCTTCACAGACTGCGCCAGAAACCAATCCTTGGTGGCCGGAGCTGAAATAACATGGCACCGGCTGACCACTCCACCATCTGTAATGAGGAGGCAGTGGACAGGATTTGGTAGAGGATTGTTGATCCCAGGACGATGCACAGAAGGGAGAAGATACTTTGAGAAATAATTGGGGAAAAACATGCTCTGGACTCCAGAACCATCCCTCCATGCCACCACTAGGCATAAAAAGCCTGTTCTTCCCTTCTCTTCTGTCCTTCCCTTCAATTTTTTTATTGAGGCACCAACCTGTTTTTTTCTTTGCTTAAACGTTGACGAAGGGCTCTGGCCCAAAATTTTGGTTCCCATAGAAGCTGCATGATCTGCTGAGTTTCTCCAGCACCTTCGTGCACTGCATTAAAATCAGAGCACCTGCAGACTTTCCTGTTGAACTCCGAGCTACAACGAGAGCCGGGGTAAGCTGGCTCTTCTTCCCCTGAGGTGTCAGGGGCTGAGGGGCGGGGGGTGGGGGTGACCCTATGGAAGTTCATAAAATTGCCATGGGCACAGATAAGATGAATGCGGGGCTCCCGAAGGGACTGACGGCTTCCCGGCCACTCTGGAGGTTTGGACACCCAGAGCTCGGTTTCTCTGCTGGACCGGACAGGAAGATGGTGCGGCCACGAAGCTCAGGAGGAGGTGGCATCGGAGGTGATGGTGGGATCGATGGGAACTCGGTGTCTCTGAAGGGACTCTCTTTCGCCTCCCTTTCTAGTCTTGGGAATGGCGCTTGACGGCACCTAATAGCCTGAATATGCCTGGGACTGTCTGACCTCGGAAGCCAAATCACCTCTCATCCTATATCACTCTAAAGAGGAAAGCCCAGCTCCGTCATATTACATGTTCTTCCATCCAGGCAACATCCTGGTAAATCTCTGCACCCTCTCCAAAGCTTCTGCACGCTCTCTGTAATGAGGTGACCATAACTGAATGCCATGCTCCATTATTTAAAATGAATTGGTTAAATATTTGAAGAGCCGTGAGTGATGGGAGAGCTGAGGGGTAGGATTAGCCTATGATAGGATGAATGGCCAACTTTCTTGGATTCTATGGAGTTGGTACTGAATAGCCTGAATATGCCTGAGATTGTCTGATCTCTGAAGCTAAGCAGTCCCAGTACTTGGAGGGGAGACCATTGAGGGGCACCAGGTGCTGTTGGTTTCTGTGAGGGGAGATGGACAAAGTGCCGACCCTCTGTCTCCTTTAAGGTAGACAACAGTTAAAGAGTTTCATGTATGTTACATTCTAATATTACATGACAGTAATGGATCTTTTACCTTTTTTTACCATAACAGCAGCAGAGAGGATCACTGGAGTCTCCACCATCGACTTGATCTACCGGGATTGTTGTCCGAAGAGGGCTTGCCAAATCATCGAGGACCCCTACCACCCCACGTGTCTTTCAGCTGCTCCCGTTGGGGAAGAGTTACAGAAGGGTTAGAGCCAGCACCACCAGGCTGAGGAACAGCTTCTTCCCACAGGCAGCGAGAACTCTGAACGTCTGAATGAACTGTTCATACAAACCCTCAGTGACACAACTATCTATTTAACAATTTATTTGTTTTAATATTTGTTTATACGTACTGTTTGTCTTTGTGATGTTTCGCACAGAAGACCGGAGAACGCTGTTTCATCGGGTTGGACTTGGTGAATCAGATGATAAATAAATTTGAACTTGATCCTGAACATTAAATTTAAATTTAGACATAAAGCTTCTTAATAGGCCATTTCTGTCCACAAGCCCATATTGCCCAATTTACAACTCCATTAACCTCCACCCACCCCCACCCCCCAGGCGGATCGGAGTTCACCTCTTGAATCCACCCTTGGATCTTTTAAGAAGGTAAACGGGAAAGGTCTACTTTGCATTGCTTTTTGATTCACTTTGGAAAGGCCTATAGTGTTATTTGCAAACTTGCTGATCCAATGACCACATTATCATCCAGATCGTCGATAGATGTGACAAACAGCGAGGATTGATCCCTGAGGCAGCCCTCCAGTCATCCGCTAGCCCCCTCTGGTTTCTCCCGCCAAGGCAACGTTTATTCCAATTTACTACCCCATCTTGCGACTGAACCTTCTTGACCAACCTCCCATGTGGGGCCTTGTCAAAGGCCTATAGGAATGCACGGAGAATAAAATCAGTTTAAATGAAAGCTCGAAGGTCAGCTTAAACTCGATGGGCTGAATCCACACTGGATTACTCCCTCAGCACTGGGACTCCTCTCGCCACCACCACCAGCACTTCCTCAGTCCTGGCAGGTGTCCCGTTGACCCCCTTCTCCTCTGCCCAGCAATTCCAGAGGCGCGGGGATTAGAAACACATTCTCCGCAAATTGCTAACTCCATCAGGCACTCCCCTGAGGTGACGGGAAGTGCATTGCAGAGTCTGTTCCATCTCAGATCTGGCCGGGGTCACACATAGCTCAGATTCCTCCAACTCCTGAAGCATCCCAGCTATTTCGCTGATCAGATAAAAGGGGCTAATAACTCTCGGGGAAAAGAGACTGAGTGATAGAGCTGGCTGGGTGTCAGCATCAGTCCCTGCCTTTCTACTCAAAGATTTTATTGATTTATCAATCTTTCTGACTGCATCCCTCGCACGGATGTCCATGTGAGGGATCTCACTCTGGTCCCAGCTGAAGATAAGCCTGTGGTTGCCAGGTTCCAGGGCAGTACACAAACATGCAAGAGAAATACAACAGCAAGGATTTCCCAATGGCCATCCATTTTAAATCCACGCACCAATCCCGTACCGACAGGCCTGTCCATGGTCTCCTGCACTGCCAAACCAAGGCCACCCGCAAACTGGAGGAACAAAAATTCCAGCCACCATAACATCAATCTTCTACAGGAGCTCCTTTGAGAGCATTCTGGCCGGTTGCATGTGTACAGCAGTGGTTCTCAATCTTTTTCTTTCCACTCACATCCCACTTTAAGTGATCCTTACACCATAGGTTCTCTGTGATTTGCTTAAGGTGGGATGTGGGTGGAAAGAAAAAGTTTGAAAACCACTGTTTTAATCATCCCTGATTGACTCATTATGTGCATGGTTTTAGAACTCCAAAGGAAATGGGCCACTGACAATTTCTCTCAAGCCAAATATTTCAGTAACAATTGGGTCAAGAACAGGGATGCTCAACTCTCCCTTCCTACCCACATCCCACCTTAAGCAATCCCTTACTAATCGCAGAGCACCGATGGCAGAGGGATCACTTAAAGTGGGATGTGAGTGGGAAGAGAAAGGTTGAGAACCGCTGGTGTAGAGCGTTGGATTAGAGGTCAATCCACAAAAACCATAAGAGCGGCAGCGACTGGAGCCTCCCTCCCCCTCCCCCCATCGACGTGATCTGGAGGGGAGGACATGTAAAATTCTCGAGGACTCCTTCCACCCCATGCACATGGTGTGTTTCAGCTGCTCCCATCAGGGACGAGACACAGGAGGGTCAGAGCCAGCATCACCAGGCTGAGGAACCTCTTCTTCCCATGGGCAGTGAGAATGCTGAACTGTTCATACAAACCCTCCGAGACTCTACTATTATTAAATAAGATCTATTTATTTATATATACATATAGATACATGCTGCCTATGTATTGTTTGTCTATGTGTTATGTCTGATTGTATGTTTGGATGTACTTGCACCGGGGACTGGAGAACACTGTTTCAATGGGTTGTCCCTGTGCAATTGAACACCTTGTACTCTGACTGAGCATTCTCAAACCAGCCAGCATAAACGTGGACTTCTCGCCACTCTTCAGGCCCTCTCTTTTTTCCTACCCTCTGTCTCCTTTCCTTCCACCCTATTTTTTCTATCAGAGAGCAACCCCCTCCTCAACACCTCAGCATTTTTCCTCCTCTACCTTCCCACTTGTATCCGCCCATGACCTCCTCCTCCTCCCCCACCCCTTCCCCTTCCTCCTCCCCTCACCTTTTTACTCAAGCACCTGCGAGCTTTCTTTTCCTGATACCCTGGCAAAGAGCCCAGGCCTGAGACGCTGGTCACCTTTTACATCCCAGTGGACGGCGCGCGACCTCCTGACTTTGCATACTGCCCTTGACCCCAGCATCTGCAGACTTTCCGGGTTTAACAGCACTTCAGATTCCAGTCTCCGCAGATGTGCCACCCATGAGGATATGGGTGTTGGTAATCAAGAATGAGAAGAAGAAAAAAAAAACACTGCAGATGCCGGAAATATGAAATAAAAACAGAAAAGGCAGGAAACACTCAGCAGGCCACGCAGTGTCCGTTGGGAGAGAATCAGAATAGTTTTTTTTCCACACATTTTCACTTTATTTTCCACCCCAGTGGCACCCAAGAGAAAGCTCTTCACTGTTTCTCGGAACTCTTGACGATCATCGGCTTGGCTTTGCAGACGAAGATTTCTTGAATTACTTTCAATTTAAGCTCCACAACCGACTTTTTGAGATTTGCTCTCCCTGGATCAATGGTTTCAAACTCAGCTGTCGGTTCAGTAACAAATCCCCTGAAATGAAGTAGGGATGAGAGAAAAAAATATTGGAACAATTGGACATTGTGAGATTAGTTGTGTTGAAATGTTCAGTTTCCATTTTTGGATCTGTCTGGGGATTTATTTCATAAGTGTTCATGTTTAGCAGAATTCGCTCAAGAGATGCATTTAACTTGCAGTCTACACTTGCAATGTAACTTGATTGATATTGTCAGTTATACCCTTGACAGGTTTTACTAGGCAGACAAAATCTTAATTTTCTCTCATGTAATCACAAAGGCACGTTGCTTCTCGTTCCAGTTCCACCCTCAAGGGTCTGTCATTGACCAGACGACTGTGCACCGGTTGGCCGAGTCAACTATCTATTTATTAATTATTGTCAAGAGTTGGGGGGGGTGGGGTTGAGGTCTGGGCCTGATGTCCCCACTCACTCATTGGCTCCCCTTTCCTGGTGAAGTGATCGCTGCATGGCCGCTGTCTGGCTGGCCGGGCAAATGGCTTCTCCTACGTGATACACCTTCCTGTCGGTGTATCACCCCCACCCCCAAGTTTTCACTGAGTTGCTCTGTCATGGTGTGACCCTGAATTCGGCGGTATAACAGATGGGTAGGCCGGGCTCATCAGCCTTGGTCGGCAGCCAGCCAAAAAGAAGAGAAACTCTGGCTTCAAAGCCGGGCAGCTGGGGCTCATTAGCTTCATCAGGCCATCCATTCTAGGAGAAGGGCACTCCAACGTAACACCCACGACCTGCAGACCTGGCTGTCACCGTCCCAATGTGCTGGGCCATAGAAGATAAACCCCAGGTGTAAAGGGTGGGGCCAGACCTGCGTTCTCTGCACTCCACCTAAAATATCCATTGTGCAGGCTCAAAGGACACGTCCACGTCGACGATCCATCCTAAATCTTTGTCCGCGAAGCCACACCATTGATAGTCAAGAGTTCCGAGAAACAGTGAAGAGCTTTCTCTTTTATGCCATTGCGAGGGCTGGCAGTCACCACACTCGGTGGTATCTTGCTCAAGAAAATGTAAGGAATAAGAGAAAGGAACAGGGTCCTTTTAAGGATGGCGAGTAGTCGAGGAAACAGGCACTCATCTGATGTAGCCACATGCTCTCCATCGAGTAACATCCGTTGCTTGACCGGCTGAGTTTCTCCCGCATTGTGTTTTCGCTCCATGTGCAAATATATTTAGAACATTAGAACCATATAACATTGCAGCATGGAAACAGGCCATTCAACCCATCTAGACTGTGCTGAACAATTTATCCACCTGGTCACATTGACCTGCACCGGACTGTAGTCGTCTGTATCCCTCCCATCCATCCACCTGTCCAAATTTTTCCTGAATGTCAAAACTGAGCCCATATTCACCACTTCAGCTTGTTTTCACTCTCACCACTCTCTGCATGGAGAGGTTGCCCAAATGTTCCCCTTGAAGATTTTACCTTTCACCCTTAACCCTTGTCATCTTGTTCTCATTTCACTCAACTTCAGTAGGGAAAGCCTGCTTGCACTTACTTTGTCACGAAAATAGCAGCACTGCCAGGGCCGCTGTAACAGCTCTCCCATGGGGTCCAGCCGCCCCAGTCAACTGCCGTCAACTCTGCACAAGCTTTGAACGGCCCGTTAAAGGAGCCGAAAGTGGTTCTATTTAAAAACCCCGTTACCACTGGGTCCAAGATGGTGGTGCCCCTGAACGGCAGCAGCCACAGGGGGGGGTTCAGACTCCAGGGGAACAGAGGACTGATGGCAGGGCACCAGAAAATGGGGAGACCATCCCCCGTCTGGGGAGGAGAAGCAGAGGAGACGACCCACGGGACGGTGTCCATGGCGGCGGAACAGTGAGGGGGTCTGAGACTAAAAGACCCACACATACAGCTGGCGACTCGAGGCAAGGGACCCACAGAGGCTGGGGGCTGCCAGAGACAGCTGCCGGGAGTCCCATGCTGGGCTGCGGACTGCTAGAGACTGGCTCGAAACTGGCCGGAGGGGCGGCAGGTATTGGAACCAGGATGCGAAGGGGTGCTGAGGGCGCTGAAGGGTTCCTGACCCCCTCGGAGGTTCAGATCTAGAGCTCGGGTCGTCAGTGGCTTGGACTGGAGTCTGTGGCTGCGGGGGCTGCAGAAGCAAATCAACGGGCACTCAGTGATTCTGGGGGGTGGGGGGACACCTCTCTTTTGCTTCTCTCTTTCTTTGACTGTAAGAGGCGCTTCAGGCAATTTCTGCTGATGGTGAATCCGTCTGCCTTACAGCAGGTAAAAGCAATTCCATGTAATATGAAACTGTATAATTATATGACAATAAATTGAATCTTGATCTATATTCCTCATAGTTTTGCATACCTCTATCAAATCTCCCCTCATTCTTCTAATCATACAACAATTACAGCACAGACACAGAGCAGTTCAGCCCTTCTAGTCCATTTCGAACATCTTCTCCCACCTCATCCCATTGACCAGCACCCAGCCCATAACCCTCCACACCTCTGTCATCCAGAGATCGATCCAACTTTTCCTTAAATATTAAAATCGAACCTGCATCTGCCACTTTGGCCGAAAGCTCATTCCACACTCCCACCGCCCTCTGAATGAAGAAATTCCCCCTCAAGATACCCCAAAACTTTTCCGTCTTCAATCTCAATCCATGTCCTCTTGTTTGAATCTCCCCCAGTCTCAATGGAAAAAAGCCTATCTACATGGACTCAGTCTGTCCCCCTCATAATTTTAAGCTCCAGGGAGAAAAGTCCCAGCCTGTTCAACCTTTCCCAGTAATTCAAACCCTGAAACCCTGGGAACATTCTTGTAAATCTCCTCTGAGCTTTCTCTATTCTGTTGAACTCCTTCTTATAATTTGATGACCAAAACTGCACACAATATTCCAAACTTGGCCTTACCAATGCCCAATACAACTTCAACTCCTGTACTCAGTACTCTGATTTGTGAAGGCCAACATAACCAAAGCTTTCTTCACCACCCTATCTACACGTGACTCCACTTTCAGGGAATTATGTACCAGAATTCCTAAATCTCTTTGTTCTACGGCACTCCTCAATTGTCTTCTATGCTCCAGGGTATTAAGTCCTAACCTGTTTAACCTCTTCCTGTAACTCGGTTCCTGAAGTCCCGACGACATCCTTGTGCAGTGCGAACAAACAAGCTCAAACTATGGAGGATGTTCTATAGGCTTTAATTAGCCTGCACACAAGAAGACCGCAGAGCCCACCTCACTGACAAAAGGCAAAGGAGGAAAAACCCAACACCCAATCCCAACCAACCAATTTTCCCCTGCAACCGCTGCAACCGTGTCTGCCTGTCCCGCATCGGACTTGTCAGCCACAAACGAGCCTGCAGCTGACGTGGACTTTTACCCCCTCCATAAATCTTCGTCCGCGAAGCCAAGCCAAAGAAGACACGTTCAGTATCCCTTCTGGCTACATGTGCTCTGTCCCTATCCAAAGGGCTGATGTGAGCCTTTATATGGGGCTGGTGATTGGCTGCTAATAGGTGGAGCCAGCCTCCCAGGTTACCTCCCTGCAGGTAGAGTGGGTCGCCCCCTGCAGTAGGCAGGTAGGTATGCAGACAGGCGCAGGGAGTCACGGACAGTCCTGCACTCTTTCAACAGGGTTGATATCTTTCCAGTAGTTAGGTGACTAAAACTATATACAATGCGCCGGATTTGGCCTCATCACAATGCCTGGCTCATCCTCAGCATATCATCTGAACACAGCACAGACGAGATGGGCCAAAGGGTCTCTTTCCACATTCTATGGAAGCTTCCTGACCCTCCATCTTCTCACTGTTTGCTCAAGATCCAGGGTCAACATGTTTTGCTGTTTAATTTAACCTTTCCTCTTCCCCCTCTTCATGCTGAGAACTCCCCAGGAATGGATTCAGTCATCGAATTCCCTACATCGATTCAAAGAGAAGCGCTGCGGGAAGAGTTGCCTTACAATCTGAATTAGGGACCCATGTCCATTCCTGGCCTCGGGTATTCTCTGTCCCCATGTCTGCCTGGGTTGCCTCCGTTCCAGGTGCTCTGGTTTCCTCCCACGTCCCGAGAAAACATCTGGGGTGGTCGGTTAATTGGGTGTAATGGATTTCATGGGCCTTCTACCATGCTGTATTGTTAAAATTAAAATAAAATTAAGTTGTAGTACCACAGTACACCTGCAGGAAGCACTGTTGATCCACTGGAGCTGGTGGTGCTCGGCAGCACAGCTGGCAGTCAATCCTCCATCCGACCTAGATCCAGGAGCAAGGTGTTGCAGTTACTGGAAATTGGCAATAAAAGGAGAGAATGCTGGGATTACTTAGCAGGCCAGGCAGCATCTGTGGAGAGGGAAACAGTTTTGGAGGGTGGGAGGAAACGGTGCACCCAGAGAAAACCCACACAGGTCGCTGGGAGAATGTACAAGCTCACACACACACACACTTGAATTATGCAGAAACCTGAATTGCAGCTTTACATTTTCATTGTTAAATGTATTGAAAAACAGTTAGAAGATTTTTTTTTAATGTGCTATCCAAGAAATCCAATACATACAGCAAATACACACAAGACTGCAGATGCTGTAATCTGGATCTAACTCTTTTTTCATACAGAAGTTTGTGCAATTAAAACATATAAATAAAATAAGCAGGACCCAGTTGATGCACAATCAATTGCACAAAGACGGAAATAATCAAAACTGAAGGCTTTTATTTACAAGAGATGGACCAGCATCCCTGTGTTGGTCACTCACACTGGCCCGGACTCGAAGCAGGGTTATGACATGACAGCCTTTATGGGGGAGAAAGGGGGAGGGGTCATGAGCCATCAGTGAGAGCAGGGTCAACCAGGAAAGGTCATGACATTTACATATAACGAAAATGTACAATAGTGCTTTGACCACACCAGTATAGGAGGAAATGCTACAATAAGTTAAATAGTGCAGGATATAGAGAAGATTACAAAAAACATAGAGATGGTATGGAACAACGAGAGGTTCATTTAAGAGTCTGACAACAGCATGAAAGAATGGGGAGGGGTTTGTGTTCTCCCACATTTGTATCTTCTGCCTGACGGAAAGGGGAAGAGGTGAGTGTGATTGGGGTGGGACGGGTCCTTTAGTATTTTGGCAGCTTTCCGAGACACTGGAGGTATCAAACGAGGGGAGGATTGCTTTGTCTTTAGCTGCATTCCTAACCGTTTTATCAGAACAGTCCGCGTCCCGTGCTGTGATGTAGGATACTCTCTGCGCGGCATCTGCAGAAGTCGGGAGGAGAGAAACGTAGACATCTGCAGACACAGTAAATGGTGGAGGAACTCAGCTGATCTGGCAGCATCCAGAGGAGGTAAAAGTCTATACCAACGCTCTGGGCCTGAGCCCTTCAGTAGGAGAACTCTGGGAAATGCTGAATTTCCTCAAGCCTCTTCCTCCCCTCACTGCTGCCACGCCACAGGCTCTAACCTGCTCTATCCCCAAGGATAAGCTAATCATTCACCACCTTGATGTCAAATTTAACTGCAAGTCAAGCCTAAGGATCAAGGCTTCCCCTCCCCCACCTTGACCAATCCCACAGCCCCTGACAGGTTTCCCATTCTCCATCAGGCCCCTGGACAAAGTCGTTCACAACATTGCTGCTCATCCCCGATCCCACTCCGTCCAAGATAACGCCCCTGTGCTTTGCAGCAGAGGATCCAGGATGGGCGGCGATGAGCCCATCGTCAGATCAGCGGTGATCACATTGAATGGCGGAGCAGGCTCTTTGAGCCTGATGGAGAACTCCTGCACCTAATTCTTACGTAGGCAGCCTAGTGGTCAGCATGCGCTGTTACAGTACCAGTGACAACAGTTCGAATTCCATGCTGTCTTTGGGGAGTTTGTACGATCTCCCCACGTCCCCGTGGGTTTCCTTCGGCGGGGGGTGGGGGGGGAAGGGTGGTCTCGGTTTCCTCCCACTGTTCAAAATACACAGAGTTGTAGGCTTATTGGGTGTTAACCAGGTGACGCCAGCTTGTGGGGCGAAAGGGGTTGCTACCATGCCGTTTGTCCAAATTAAACTTAGCTCATTTGTTTCTTGAACATTCAGGAACAAGATGATCTGATTGGGCCTGCAGGCAAGGTTGGGGGTGAACAGTCTGCCATTCATCTCTGGGTGCACTAATACACCAGTAATAATTAGATGAATAATCTGGGATAGATAACTAAATAAAAATAAGATTTTAATCCCCATTTTCATATCTCTTCGATCTCTCTTCTCCCTGTCTCTGTAACCTGAAGCACTTCCCCTCCTCTCTCCAAGTACACTTCAAACTGTTGCCCCTGGATTATCTCCATATTCATTATTCCTTCTCTGGTGAATATGCCACATCTCTCCGGGACACCAAGCTCTGAAATCCCCTCCCAAAATACCTTCATCTCCCTTCCTCTGCCTGCTATTAAGATGTCCAACTCCTACGGCCAGGTTTTTGGCTCCCTGCTGGAACATTGTCCACCATTCAATCTCCCTCAGTCACCATCCCTCATAATCCTTGATGTCTTTCGTTCCCACCCATTGATGGGAACTTACTGGTTAATGCAGACACTGGTTAGTAGTGCTTGTTTCTTGGCTGTATGACCTGCTCATTCAAGAAAATCGTTCATTTGACCTGTTGAATCCATACCAGCAGAACAATCCTGGGGTTTAATCTGGACATTGGAGTTAAATCGGGACGAGGTGCGAGGTATGTTTTTGGAGGTCAAATGTCAGGGATCGTACACCATTAATGGGCAGGGTCCAAAAAACATTGATGTGCAGAGGGATCCCTGGGTCCTTGAGTTAGTACTCAGTCAAGTTTATTGTCGCCTGATTCTTCTTTGGCTTGGCTTCGCGGACGAAGATTTATGGAGGGGGTAAAAGTCCAAGTCAGCTGCAGGCTCGTTTGTGGCTGACAAGTCCGATGCGGGACAGGCAGACACGGTTGCAGCGGCTGCAGGGGAAAATTGGTTGGTTGGGGTTGGGTGTTGGGTTTTTCCTCCTTTGCCTTTTGTCAGTGAGGTGGGCTCTGCAGTCTGATTGCACAAGCACAAAACAGCGTTCTCCAGTCCTCAGTGCAAAAAATAAAGACACACAGCTAGAAATAATGCAGATAGACACAAATCATACATACGTAGGACAAGTATTCATATATACAAATAAATAAATATATATTGTTTTATAAATATCAGAGTCTTGGATGGTTCGTGTGAGCAGTTCCTTTGGTTGTTCAGCATTCTCACTGCTCATGGGAAGAAGCTATTCCTCAGCCTGGAGGTGCTGGCTCTGATCCTCCTGGATCTCTTCCCCGATGGCAGCAGCTGAAAGATGCTGTGTGCGGGGTGGAAAGGGTCCTCAATGATTTTGCGCGCCCTCTTCAAACAACGACCCTAGTAGATCACGTTGATGGGGGAAAGGGAGACTCCAGTGATCCTCTCTGCCGTGCTTATGGTCCTGTGGATTGACCTCTGGTCCATTGCTCTGCAGTAACCATACCCCACTGTGATGCAGCTGGCCAGGACACTCTCGTTTGAGCTTCTACAAATGGTTTACATAATGGTGGCTGCTTCAGTCTTCTCAGGAAGTGCAGTCATTGTTGCGCCTTCCTGACACGTGAGGAGATGTTGAGTGTCTATGATAGGTCACTAGTTAAGTGAACTCTGAGGAACCTGCTGCTCCCCTCTACAACAGAGTTGTTGATGTGTAGTGGAGGATGGTCATTGCTGGTCCTCCTGAGGTCCACGATCCCCTCCTTCGTCCCATCTATGCTAATAGGTGGTAAAGCTGCTTGGCTTCATTGGGTATAAAAGTAACGTCACAACTGTTTAAAACTTTGGTTAGGTGGTAGTATTGTGTGCAGGATATGTCTGGATTAGAGGGTATGATCTGTGGGAAGAGGTTGGGCAATATTGGGTTGATTCTTCTCCTGATTGAAGTTTCTAAAACTATGAGAGGTGTTGATAGGGTTGACAGACTAGGTTAAAAAGGTCACATGCTCAAGGATTAAAATGAAGGGAGGAAATTTAATTTAAACCTTTAATTTAGGCAGACAGCATGGTGACAGACCATTCCGGCCCCCATGAGCCCTTGCTACTCAATCACACCTAATTGACTTATAACCCTGTAGGGTTTGAATGGTGGGAGGAAACCGGAGCACCCGGAGAAAACCCATACAGACATGGGGAGAACGCACAAACTCCTTACAGGCGGCCACGGATTCGAACCCTGGTCCCTGTAACAGTGTTGAACAGTGCCTGGAGAGGAAAAGGAACTACTTTTGGGTTGAGATCCCACATCAGGGTTGGCAGTGGAGAGGGAGGGGTATAGCCAGAGGATTGAGAGAAAGGTGAGGCTGGGGCCAAGAGATGATGGGAGGAACAAGGAGAGGTCAAGGAGGATGAGCAGGTGGGGAATGGAGTGAAGAGCAGGAGAGCAGAAGAAACCACAGAGGGGGAGCCGTGAGAGAAGGTTCCCGTAGAAGAGGGCAGCAAAACTTCTTCAAAGTTGGCATCCCTTTAAGACACCTTACAGTGCAGTTATAAAATCGGGTCACAGAGACCTAAGATGCCAGAATATGCTGCAAACAAAAAAAACCAACAAATTGCCGGAGGAACTCAACAGGTTGAGTGGGGAAAGGAATTGTCGTTCGTGAATTCGCCACTGCTGATGACCTGCCATCAATTTCCACCCTCTGCTTTTGTCACTTCTGCCCACGGCAACACTTCCCAGTGCCTGGAAGAGTGCGGCTTTTTATACAGGAGGTTTTTGCTGATAGCTGGAGGGCAGCAACAGCCCAAATATGATGCTATGCCCTACCTCTGAAGACTTGTGAGAAACCTCCACCTTCCCCTCTCTATCTCTGCACTGTAGCAGCACTCCCAGGTGCCTGGAAGAGTGTTGCTCATATCGTGGATGCTGGGTTGAGTGAAAGCAATGATTTGTCATGATTAATGTCCAATCCACCACATTATACTGGAATGTTTTTCTTTCCACTAGCATTTATGATGGATATTGGGAATCATTGGGAATGCTATGTTTCATTCTGACCATATTGCTTGAAACAAAGCCTTCTTTTCTATTTTGCAATCCTTGTTCTCCTTTTCATGATAGAACCTTGACCCAAAGGGGGCTGGATTTTCAGCAACTCTGGGGTAGTCTTGCACAACGTGGTTTTGGAAATTTAATTTGGTGAGGGACGAGGCCCTACACAAAATTGCCTTTAGTTTGTCATTAGGCAGACAAAGGTTCATGTGTGCATTACCTGGTGCCCCTTACAGTCAGAGAAAGAGAAGAAAAAGAGAGACCTTCCAGAGTCACTATGGGTCCACCTCCAGTGCGCCCACAGTTTCTGCGAATGCATAAGACCCCAGCTGGGTTCAAACCACTGGCAACCCAAGCTCCAGATCCAAATCTCCGACACAACAAGGAAGCCTTCAGTGGCCAAAGTCTTCCTTGCCCTCAGCATCCTCTCAAATCCCAGTTCTGATACCTAGCCAGTGTCCAGCAGCCCGCAGCCTGGACCTCAAGTCGCCCATATGGGCTCCTCAGCCGCAGAGCCCCTCGCTGGTCCGCCACTTGTGGTCACTGTCCTTAGGGTCAGCTCCTCTGCTTCTCCTTCTCAGCGGAGGGTGTTCTCCCTATTGCCTCTGAATCTGCAACCCCTCAAGGATCGTGCTGAACACACGGGCCAGAACCCACAGAGGCAGGATTTTAAGAAGACTCTTTAAAGGCTGTACGGAGATGTTGGCAGTAGCACTGGGTGATAGGACTCTGGGGGGGAGTGCTGTGTCTCTGCTCCCTGCCATCCCCAGGTCCGCAGCTCTGGCAGTGCCACCTTTAATTATCCTGAGGAGGGAGTAGAGAATGAGGGAAGGGAATGGGAAGTTAGATGGAGAATGGCCTATGGGGAAGGAGAGGGTAGAGAATCGGGGAGTGGTGGAAGGGGAGAATGGGGAGGGGTAGAGAGTCGGGGAATGGGGGAAGGAGGCAGAGGAGAAATGGTGGGGAGTGACCAAGTGGAGAACGGCGGGAGTGGAGAACAGGGTGCTGAGTGTCGATGGTAGTGGAGAGCGGGGCTGGGGGAAGGGTGGAGTGCTGCAAAATTGTGGGGGAGGAGGGAGAAGTGTGACAATGGTGGAGGGGAAGAGTGAGCGAAGGAGGAGGATTGGAGAAAAGTGTGGGATGGGTCGGAGTGGGGAGAGAATGGGAGAGGGTGACGTGTGGGGAGAGAGTGGGGATGGGGAGCAGGGATGATCTGAAACTTCTGCTATTGATGTAGAATGGTAGAATTCTTCACGAGAATCCTTGGCCAATTCTCCTCCGAATTTTCCCCACAATCTCTGTTCACCATCACCCCCCTCCCCAAATCAATTTAATGCCTCTCCCGCCAATCTGCCTGAGGGGACAAAGACCGGGGGACAGCTCGGAGCCCTCCTGGTGAGAGATCTAGGAGTGTCTGAATGGGAGAAGCGCAGATCAGCATGGATTAGTTTTGCAAAGAGTCTGTTTCTGTGCTGTAAAACTCCATGACTATGTCCCTGAGGTAGGACATTGGTCCAGGTCCTGGCCAAATTTGGAGTATTGTGTGCAGTTTTAGTCATCGAACTACAGGAAAGATATCGATAAGATAGAAAGAGTGCAGATAAGATTTATTTGAATGTTGCCAGGACCAGGAACTGAATGACAGGGAAAGGTTAAATAGGTTTGGACTTTATTCCCTGGAGTGTAGAAAAATGAGGGGAGATTTGATAGAGGTGTTTAAAATTATGAGGGAGATGGACGGAGTAAATGTAGGTCGGTGTTTTCCACTGAGGGTGGGTGAGATACAAACCAGAGGACATGTGTTAAGAGTGAAAGGGAAAAATTTTAGGGGAACTTCTTCACACAGAGAGTGGTGGGGGTGTGGAACGAGCTGCCAGCTGAAATGGTGAATGCGGGTTCAATGTTAACATTTAAGAAGAATTTGAACAGGTACATGGATAGGAGGGGTGTGGAGGGCTATAGACTGGGTGCGGGCCAGTGGGACGAGGCAGAATAATAGTTTGGCACAGATAAGAAGGGCCGAAGGGGCCTGTTTCGGTGCTGTAATGTTCTATGGTTCTGCAGTTCTATTGATAGTTGAAAATGAATCACTCAACAGGTGGCAGGGAAACCTAACACATTTAAACTCACCATAGCCACTTTTGACTGGCAATGGTTTGGAACCATTCACAGACAATTTGCATTTGGCTGTTGAGTGATGCCACTGTTTCATTTGAGAGACTGTTCCATATGAGGGGAACAGAGGGGTATCTGTCACGTGCAAGCAGAAGTGTTTTGCATCGTTAAACAGGTGATGATTTTATTCCCTGGGGGATAGAAGAGATTCGATAAAGGTATAAAAACTTATGAGGTGTAGGGATGGAGTAAATGCAAGTAGGCTTTTTTTCCACTGACGTTAGGTCAGATAAAAACTAGAGGACACGAGTTAAGAGTGAAACAGGAAATGTTTCAATGGGAACACGAGAGGGGAACTCCATGCAGAGAGCGATGGAACGAGCTCCCAGCTGAAGTGGCGAATGCGGGCTTGATTTCGATGTTTAAGAAAAATTTGGATGGGGGAGGCTGTGCGGGGATAGAGTTCGGGTGCAAGTCAGAGGGACAATGCAAAATATTAGTTCGGCACAGGCTAGAAGGGCCGAAGGGCCTGTTTCTGTGTTCTTTGAGAATCATTTGTAGCTATTAAATAGCGGGTTATCTGAGGTAAAGATCTCTTGTTACTGCTGGAGCAGCCAAGACACAATGTAGTCATTCGTGGCAAACAGCCATTCTAAATAGCTCTTTATTGAGTCCAATAAGTATTGTCTCAGTATCATAGAAATGTAGAATGTTACAGCTCAGGAACAGGACTGAAGGGCTTGATACAAAACTCTTCTGCTTGCACTCTGTTCCCCTCATATACCTGCGTCTGCCACTATTGTATCTGCTTCCACCATTACCCCAGGCAGCCCGCTCCAATACCTGCAACTCTGCGTGTAAAAAACATCTGCCCCGCACATCTCCTTGAAACTACATCCCCCTCCCCCCTCATCTTAAACGCATGTCCTCTGGTATGCAACACTTTTGCCCTGGGGAAAAGATTCCGACTATCTACCCCATCAATGCCTCTCAGGTTTTAATAAATGTTTATCGGGCAGCGTGGTTGGCGTGGCGGTCCGCCTTTACAGTGCCCGCAGTTTTGACCTGGGCTCGAATCCCGCACTGTCTGTAAGAAGATTGCACCTTCTGCCCAGGTCTGCGTGGGTTTTCCCTCAGGGGCTCCGGTTTCCTCTCACTGTTTGGAATGTACCGGGCGCGTAGGTTAACTTGGAGGCACGGACTTGGGGGTTGTTACCGTGCTGTATGTTTAAATTTAAAATTTTTATGAGGTAAGTGATTTTCTTTTCATCCCCACAGACTGGAGACACTCAGCAGGCTACGCAGCATCCATAGGAAGGAAAGGGTAACTAATATTTCTGACCTGGGCCCTTTATCAGGAATGAACAAAGAGGCCAGGTCCAACATGGTTTCAGACTTTCATGTTTCACCTTCATACCTTGAAGAAGGTGCCCACCTTGTTCTGCACATGATCCACGTTCCCACCTATCTGGTTCATCTTTCCTTCCCCCTCCCTTACTTGGTTCCATTCACTCATCATCCAACCCTCCCCATCACCTCAATATACTACTATCTAACCCTCTGCGCTCTTAGTCTGGAGGCAGGAGACGCCAACCATCCCTCAGCCTCTGCAGAGAAATAGATTGGAGGTCGCTGGAGTCTCCCTCCCTCCCATCCACATGATCTAACGGGGATCACTGTCTGAAGAGGGCAGGCAAAATCAAGGAGGACCCCTTCCACCCTCCACACAGCATCTTTCATCTGCTCCCATCAGGGAAGAGATCCAGGAGGATCAGAGTCAGTGCCACCAAGCTGAGGAACAGCTTCTTCCCACGGGCAGTGAGAACGGTGAATGACCAAAGGAACTGCTCACACTAACCCCCCCCGCGACTCTCATTTGGACAAAACAACATTTATTTATTTATTTTTATAGATTAAATACTTGTCCTGCGTATGTATTATTTGTCCGTAGGTGCGTTCTGTCTGGTTGTGTGTCCGTGTGTTTTGCCCTGAGGACCGGAGAAAACTGTTTCATCAGGTCATACATGGACAATCAGATGACAATAAACTTGACTTGACTTGACTCCAACAGATGGTCCTCGGCCCATTGAGTTCACCCAACATTGAACATTGACACACAACTCAGGACTGTGATGGAAGTAATCCACGTTTACTCAAGAGGGAGAACTATGTATCGAGGGAGAGAATCAGGGAGATGACATCCACATCGACTACCACAGGCATAATGGTGATTGGTGGTCTTCCAGTGTGAAACCTGCAGAGGGTGACTGGCCCAGATGAAGTTCAGGAACTTGCTGTGAGAGTATTCACATCTCCCCACAACAGGCCACTGTTCAAACTTGTCCTATAAAGGCCACTATATCATAGTTAATAGCCAAGAAAAGTATAATTATGGGTCTAAATGACGACTAACCGGTGGCTTTGACATCCTCCATCATGAAGTGCTTGTCGCGGCTCACCTCATCCCCAACCTCCCAGCCAGCCTTGACCCACTTCAATTTGCCTTCTGCCCAAATAGATCCACAGTAGGCACCATCTCCCTGACTCGTCACTCAGTCCTGGAATGCCAAGGACATCTTTGTTGGAATATTGAGCAAACAATGAGATGCAGGTGGAACTCAGTGGGTCAAGCAGCATCCATTGGGAGAAATGGGCAGTCATCATTTATGGTTGGTACCCTTTTCTGAGAATAACATCTGATGGGGGTGACATTAGGAATATGAAGGGGCAAAGGAGCTGGGGATAATAGGGTTTGGGACAGAAAGAGACAGTGTAGAGATGGGTAGAGGGAGACACAATCTTTTCCTCTGCTGTTCATACACTTCAGCTCCGTGAGTCATGGGATCCATGGAACCTTGGCTCCGTGGGTTGGTAATTGGCTTCGCACAGAAGGCAAAGGGTGGTCATAGATGGAGTGTATTCTAGAGGCCAGTGAACAGTGGCGATCCGTTGGGATCTGTTCTGCAATCCCAGCTCTTGGTGATTTTCATAAATGACTGGGACAAAGAAGCGGAGGGGTGGGTCAATTCATTTGCAGGTGACACAAAGGTCGTAGATATTGAACAAGGTTAGTGCAACCCTAATGGAGTGACAGTGACCTGCATTCGAATCCGGCACTGTCTTTAAGGAGTTTGTACTTTCTTCCTGCGTCTGCATGGGTTTTCCCTGGGTGTGCCAGTTTCCTCCCACCCTCCAAAAACCGTACAGAGGTTTGTAAGTTAATTGATGTATGTGGGCAGCATGGCCTTGTGGGGTGGATGGGCCTGTTACCATGTTTTATCTGTAAATTAAGATTGTTGTAGGTTACAACAGGATAGAGACATGATGCAGAGTTGGGCAGGGTGGAGATCAGTTTGGTTAAGTTTGAAGTGATGCACTTTGGAAGGTCAGACTTGAAGGCAGAGTAAGTGGTAAATGGCAGATTCTTAACAGCATGGAGGAGCAGAAGGCTCAGGCCAATAAGGTTGCCACACAAAGTTGACAAGAGAGTTAAGAAGGCATGTGGTGTGTAGGCCTTCATTAGTTGGGAGGTTGAGTTCAAGGACCATGAGGTAAACTGGAGAGACCACACTTGGGATACTTAATGTGTTCAGCTCTGTCGCCTCATTATAGGAAGGTTATAGAAACTTCGGAGATGGTGCAGAGGTGATTTACCAGGATGCTTCCTGAATTGGAAAACACGTCTTATGAGGAAAGATTGGGTGAGCTGGGGCTATGGAGAATTATGTAAGGCCTAGATGGAGTGGGCAGCCAGCACCTTTTTTACCAGAGCACCAGGAACCAACCCTAGAGGATGTCAGTTTAAGGTGAGGGGAGGAAAGTTTAGCAAAGACATCAGTTTTTTTACAGAGAGGGCAAGGGGTGCCCTAAGCAAAATAAAGGGTTGTAATAAAACCTCTCAGATGGATTACAAATAAATGGAAGTTATTGATGTGGGGGAAGGTTTAGATTGGGTGTTGGAATAGGTTGATGTAGGTTGGCCCAAAATTGTTGGCCCCAAAGGCCCCGCTCCGTGCTACACCGTTCCATGTCCCACAAGAGTCTGCAAGAGGCAGGTAGGCTGGTCCTTTTATTTGCGACAGAGAAGGTCAGACAACATCCAGGGTTAGAAATGGTCAGTGGAAGTTTCAGGTCAGGAACTTTTATCGAGACCAAGGAAAAGGATGGTGATATCGTACATATAAGGAAGCTGGCGGGTTGGGGGGGGGGGAGGGGGAAAGGAGGGTTTCATTTGATCAACTCATTTAAACTGTTTCAATTGTTGCGTGTGTGTGCCTGTGTTTGTGTGTGTTCTTTTAGCCCTTTAATTTCTGAATTTTATTTTGACAGCTACTCTTTAAATAAAAAAATAGTTAAGCAGGCTCTGAGGGGATTTGAACGTTTATGAATGCCAACTTTAATGTTTGGTTGCTGTCATCTCCTTCAGGAAGATGAAAGTGAAATATTCCAAACCGTTTCCCCTTGGATTCTTTCCGTGGGGTTAATCCCGATGGAGGAACAGCTTCAGCCACAAGAAGAGGAAGAAATTCCCCTCAGATTCCACATCAGAACCTTTCTTTCGCGTTGTATCTTGAGGGGAGGTAGGAAATGAGGTGACGTGCATTTTTCAAATGCTACCTGCAAACCACAATAAAGCCACTTTATTAACTAAGATGGTTATTAAATGTTTAATTGGTTGTAATAATTTGCTCTGTGAAATTCATGTAATGAAGGCCCTTGTTCTGAAACTTCTCCGTTCCTCCCAGTCCCTTTTAACCTCGTACAAAGGAAAAATACTCCTGCGATAATTAGGCAGATTTTTCTCTGTTTGAAAAGTTATCTTTCTGCTGTTGGGTGTCCTTGTTTCCTGTGAATATATCACCTCTGGCTCTAAATCCTGGAACCCCCAACCCCCTCCCCTCCAACAACACTTTGCAGGCTGACAGAGCTGGGGGTTTTCTCTTTGGAGTGACAAGGGGTGGCTCAGACGAGATGCTGAGGGGCTTAGATAGAGTGGATAGCCAGCACGATCACCAAAGAAACTGCTCACACATACCATCCGAGACTGTCATATCCACAAGACTATATTTAATAATATATATGAATACTTGTCCTGCATATGAATTGTCCGTTTGTCTGTGTGTTACACGTAAAACATGAAAGTCTGCGGTAAAAGCCCAGCACTGGAGAAAGTCAGCAGGTCAAACAGTGTGATTTAGATAGCAAAGAAAAAGCTACATAACCAATGTGTTGGGCTTGAGCCCCTCATCAAAGGGTGTTATGCCTGGTTGTGCATCTGCACGTTTTTGCACCGAGGACCGGAAAAACAGTTTCGTCGGGTTGTACTTGTGCAATCGGAAAAGTGCAAACTTGACTTTTTCCAGGGGGTGACCATAGCAAATACCAGAGGACTTCAGTTTAAGGTGAGTGGAGAAAAGTTTAGGGGAGATACCAGAGGCACACTTTTTGAAACTGTGAAATGAGTGTCTGGAATGCATTGCTGGGGTGGTGGTGGAGGTTGGTACAATTGGGTCATTTAAAAGACTTGGAGAGGCACATGGATAGAAGAAAAAGAAAGGGTTTTGGGTGGGGATGGGTTAGATTGTTGTGGAGTAGGTTTAAATAACATTGATAGGGTGGACAGAATCTTTTACCTTGTGCAAATGCACCACTCGGGGACATGCTTTTAATATGAGGGAGAGGAAATTCTTGGGAAACTATTTTATACAACCCTCTGTTCTCACTGCTGCCATCAGGAACGAGGTATCGGTGCCACAAGACTCGCCCCATCAGGTTCAGGAAGAGCTGCTCCGCACCCCCCCCCCCACCCCCAGAACCACCATCAGACTCAACAACTAACTCAGTCAGGGACTTATT
Source organism: Narcine bancroftii (assembly GCF_036971445.1). NCBI lineage: Eukaryota > Metazoa > Chordata > Chondrichthyes > Torpediniformes > Narcinidae > Narcine > Narcine bancroftii. Next base: position 311,674,104 of record NC_091472.1, read on the forward strand.
TAAGGACTTGTAGCAAAGTATTTTATACTGAGCTACTATCGATGTCAGTGTACACATTATGGAATCGCTGTGCACTCTGTTCAGTTGATGACTACGCAGGGAAGTCAATGTCCACGCTGTGGAGTCTGGTGCAAGACTGACACCTCCAGGCTTGCCTGCTGGGCTTATATACATCACTGCTTCTGTCACATGGACAAGAAGAGACATCATCAGCGATGTCATCAGGCCAGATAAAACGCTGCGTTGGACGTGGATCAATTTCCCGCGTTTTCCCCCAGCACGTCCGCCGTTTTGGCAGCGGGTTCACTTGCTGGTGAGTGGGTCGCCCCGGACTCTTACTTTTGCACTTTATTGATTTTATTTTTTCTCTCTGCATTGCACAGTTTGTTTACATTTCTTTATTTGTCCACGTGTACATTGTATACAGTATTTTGCATTTCTAATAAATGGTAATTCGGTCTGGCCTGCAGGGTTGTATGTGATGTCATGTATTTATTCTGATAATAAATCTGAAATCTGAATCTAAACTTAATACAGAAAGTAAAAACAAAATGGTGGAGAAACTCAGCAGATCAAACAATGTCCTTTATAGAGCACAACGAAAGATTTGTAACCGATGGTTTGGGCTTGAACCCTTCATCAAGGTATTTGATAATGTCTGTTTTTGGCACAGCCTCAGAGGATCAGATTCAATGCTAATTGCCAAGTTGATCAGGCCCACAGTTAAGGATAAGGATTGCAGCTTATGTTGGGCACTCCCATTAACAAAGAAATGGAGATTGACACGGTTAATGTAGTGGTTTGCGTGATGCTATTACAGTGCCAGCGACCCAGGCTTGAATCCGGCACTGTCTACAAGTAGTTTACACGTTCTCCCCGCGCCCGAGTGTGTTTCCTCTGGGTGCTTTGGTTTCCTCCCCATGTTCCAAATACATAGGGGTTGGTAGGGTAATTGGTCATGCAGATGTCAAGTCCAGGTTATTGCCAACTGATTGCACAAAATATAGCCCCGTTGAAACAACGTCTCCAGTCCTCGGTGCAGAACATGCAGGCGCGTAACCAGATATATATTTATATTGGTTGTCTTGCGGTTCGCCGTGCTGTTCATCCGTGGACACGAAGGTGACTTTGCAGTCCCAGTCTGGAAGTGCAGAGACGAGCACAAAAGGGGGCACTGGAAGTCCATTGTAATAACCACGGCTGCTGCTCCACTGCTCCGTTCACGGTTCTTCCAGCAGTTTTTGGCAGCAGCGCCCATCTTCCAATCTGGCGTAGGCGTCACGGGGCTCGCCAACGGGACCTGTCAGCAGCTGCAGCTTCCAGTTCTCTTGGCCGGATGTCATGTTGGCGTAGAGTTTCCTCCACATCGTCTTTATAGCTCAAGTGTGGATGACCTTGAGGTTCCCTAGAGATATAGATAAACAATGCATATGCAGGATAAGTATTCATCTATACAACTAAATCAATAAATATAGGCACTTTCAGGTGGCCAATTGCCCCGCTTGTAAAGCCGCGGATATTGGCAATATGCAGCTGTTGGGAGGCCACATGAATGTGCAGGAAGTGATTGCAAGGTGAACTTTGTAACCCTCCTCCGAGAGGGATAATCACTGCAGAAGAGTGGCCTCCCCAGCCATCTAAATGCAGCCGCCTAAAAACGGCTGAATTCGGAATGACAGTTAGCTGGCGAACGCCTGATAGCTCCTTTCCCAGCTTTCTCCTTCCGCTGGCGCAGGACATCAGGGCAGGGGCAGCTGGCTGGGCTGTCAATGTGGGGACTGCAGCGATAGAGCAGTAGGTGGGGAAGAAGGAGGCTGGAGCAACCGGTGGGGGAGAAGGGGGCTGGAGCGACCGGCGGGGGAGAAGGGGGCTGGCCGAAACAATGCTGGAACCCAACTCGAGCGCTGTACTCACCCACTGGCCACTCCAGCCCCCTTCTCCCCCGCCTGCTGATCTTTCCCCCGTACTCACCCGCCGGCCGCTCTAGCCCCTTTCTCCCGCGTCGGCCACCCCAGCCCCCTTCTCCCCCGCTGCCTGCCCCAGCCCCCTTCTCCCCCGTTGGCTTCCCCAGCCCTCATACTCACCTGCCAGCCGCTCCAGCCCCCTTCTCCCCCACCTGCTGGTCTAGCCCCTGTACTCACCGGCCGGCCACCCCAGCCCCCTTCTTCCCTGCCAGCCGCCCCAGCCCCCTTCTCCCCCGCCGGGAGGCAGAGCGATCAGTGTGGTGACATTCCACATCCCCGCGTTGATAGCCCCCGTTGGCTGTCCCAGCTTACAGACAGCCATCCTAACTTGTCAGCCCAAGGAGCTGGAGTGCACTCAGATGTGCATCCCGGTCCAGCTGTCCCTTCAGGTGGCCAGCGCTGTGCTTTTAGCGCTGCCACCTGAACGACAAGTCAAAGGGTCGCTTGCTCTTCTTCAGGCGCATTCTTAGTGGAGAATCCATCTGAAGAAGCCCTAATGTGAGTCTCTGTTAGTTAGTGTGAGCAGTTCCTTTAGTGCTGGTTCTGGCTACCCCCCCCCCCCCCCCCACCTCCCCCCACTATCCAAGCCCTTAACAAATTTTTAAAAAAATAAACAGTGGAGAGAGAACATTAATAACATAACAACTGATCCATATTTCTCTCCCTATGATGTCCATTCAATACACCTCTCTGTGGGAGTTGCACTGTTAGGGAGCGGCAGAAGGCAGTCAGTACAGTCTAGACCCACAAGCCCTTCCACCTGCTTTCTCTGGAGAGGGGCAGCTGGCTGGTGAAGCAACAGCAGGTTCCCTGACCTTCCTACCCCATCCCTGCTTCCCCACGATACCCTGGCCGAGGTGACACAGTCCTCATGAGTAGATGCCCTGCGTGGGTCAGGATGCTTGCCACATCCATCTCTGTCGTTCCACTCCATCCTTGTCGTTGGCGACCTCGAAAGCGTGGGGGGTGGGAGAAGGGGGGGCAGTGGATTTAATCATTCACTCCATCAATGATGTACTGTGCATAGAAGAGGAAGGAGGGGTGGAGGGAGTATGGGGTGTGACTGGGATCCAGCTGGTTCCGTGCTTCTCACAAAATCCCCAGAAACAGGGGCAGCACCGTTAGTATAATGGTTAGCGCAATCCTGTTACCGCGCCACCGATCGGGACTGGGGGTTGAATCCGACACTGTCTGTAAGGAATTCTCCCCATGTCTGCGTGGGCTTCCTCTGGGGGATCCGGTTTCCTCCCATCATTCAAAACATACCAGGGGTTGTAAGTCATTTGGGTGTAATTGGGCGGCACGGGCTCATGGACCGAAAGGGCCTGTTACCGTGCTGTATGTCCAAATTACATCTAAATTTTAAATTAAAAAGTCAAAGCATGAGGAGATTCTACAGGAAAAGGAGGACAGAGAAGGTCATGGAGATTCAAAGCTTGAAGGTAAAGGGGGAAAAGGTTTTGGAGAGGGGAAGGAACTTTCCACAGAACAGGGTGTATTAGTGCAGTTTCTACCAACAATCAATCATAAATGCCAAGAAGCTGTCCGTCACAGGAATGACCTAAATGTGACACTGATCCTGCAGGTATCTGAGATGGCGTAGACATCTCTCTCCAGGCCATAGAGGTACAGTTAGCAGGACAGGGGTTCCAATCCACTGCTGTCTGTTATGAGTTTGTACGTTCTCCCCATATCTGCATGGGTTTCCTCCAGGTGCTCCTGTTTCCTCTCACCATTCAAAGATGTACGGGGTTACCGGGTTAATCAGTCACCTGAGTGTATTTGGTTCCCGTGGGCCAGAAGGGCCTGTTACCATGCTGTATCTCTTAATTAACCTCGTTTTTCTCTCATCCTATTGCACAAGTGCAACCCGACAAAGTTTCTCCCTCTTCTCTCTCTCTTCCCCTTCTCCATCAGAGCTTTCCTCTCCAGTGATTACAAACTCCTATCCACTCAACTCGCTGATGTTAACTCAACTCAACGCTAAGTAAGGATGGACAATGTCATCAACTCCAGAATCACAGAGATGTAACAGATTGAGCAGAGGCTATTCTGCCCATTTAGTCAATGCTGGTTTTTGTGCAACTAATGGCCCAGTTTCTTTTTGAACACCAGTATCCACGATAGCCCAGAGGTACATTCTAGATTTAACTGTATAAAAGATTTTCCTCGTGTAACTTTTTTTGCTTTTACCTTCACTGTTCCTGACCCTCTGTCATTTTGTCATGTTCCTCTTTACTCTTTCCCATCTCTTCTACAGGAATCACTTCAGGACCCTCTTCTAATATCTTCCATCCACAAAAATGCTGCATAAACTAAGCAGGTCCCACAGCGTTCAGAGGAAGTAAAAGGGCAGCCAATGTTTCAGGCCTGAGCTCTCCATCAGGAATGTGGAAAATCAGGTATATGACTGAATGAAATGGTCGGGGGGGGGGGGGGGGGGGGAAGAAGGAATGGATGGATGAAGGGGGAAAGGGGTGGCTAACAGGTGAGAGGCCATAGGTCAATGTAGATGGGAAAGAGGCTGAGGTGATAGGAAGAGGGCAGAAGGGTAGCTCTGACAGGAAACTGTACAGGTACATGATTCTTTATCCGGACATCTAAAATCCGGAAAGCTCCAAAATCCGGCAAGTGGGGAGCGGCGGTTGGGGGAGACTGCCGAGCGGTTGGGGGAGACTGCTGGGTGGTCGGGGGAGGTGTCGGAGGAGACTGCCGGGTAGCCGAGTGACTGGTGGTCGGGGGAGACAGCCGAGGGACCATGGTCGAAGGAGACTGCCGAGTAGCCGAGAGACAGGCAGTCAGGGAGACGGCCGAGGTAGACTGCTGGGCGGCCGAAGAACCGGTGGTCGGGGGAAGATGGCCTGGCGGCTGAGGGACCGTGGTCGGGGGTGTGGTCGGGTGGCCGAGGGTCTGCGGTTGGGGGAGGTGGCTGAGGGACCGCGGTTGGGGGAGGCGTCCGGGTGGCCGAGGGACTGCGGTTGGGGGTGTGGTCGGGTGGCCGAGGGACCACGGTTGGGGGAGGCGGCCGAGGGATTGCGGTTGGGGAAGGAGTCCGGGTGGCCAAGCGATCGGTGGTCGGTGGAGACGGCCAGGCGACTGGAAAGTGGTGGGGGTGGATACGGCAGCACAATTCAGGTGGGCTTTCCGAAATCCGGAAAAATCTGAAATTCGGAATACACTGTCCCCCAAGGGTTCCGGATAAAGGATCGTGAACCTGTACTTTGTTTTACGGCAGGCAGAAGGCAATTTTGTGTAATATTACATGTTCTGTGCTATTACATGACAATAAAAGAATTTTGAAGAAGGAAGGAAAGGGGGCAGAGAACAGGAGGAAGGGAGACAGAGAGACGGGATGACGGAAATTGGAGAAGTCAATATTGATGGAATATAATTTGTGGTGACACTACTTTGAATGAAGATTATCATCAAATACAGAAGTACAAATCTCTGTGCAAAACTGGATGGATGTGGTGGGTCAAATAGATGGAAAAAAACCTTCTTTTCTTTTAGATTATACAAGAATGGAATCAAAGGATATGGGGAAGAATGTTTCGGAACATTCCTCAATCTTCTCATTGAAGACTGGAGTTGGCTAAAAGATTCAATTCATACATTGGGTACATCAGTTAAAGAAGATAGACAAGTCAAGCCAAGTCAAGTTTATTGGATTCTGATTATACAAGTACAAATCAACGATACAGTGTTCTCCAGTCCTCGATGCAAAACGCACAGATGCACATCTAGACATAATACACATGCAGGCAAACAATACGTGTGCAGGACAAGTATTTCATTGATATACATATATAATTAATTATTGTTTCATGAATATGAGAGTATCGGAGGGCCAGTGTGAGCAGTTCCTTTGGTTGTTCAGCATTCCCACTGCCCATGGGAAGAAGCTGTTCCTCAGTCTGGTGGTGCTGGCTCTAATCCTCCTCTATCTCTTCCCCGATGGAAGCAGCTGTGTGCGGGGTGGAAGGGGTCCTCAATGATTTTGCACTCCCCCTTCAGACAACAATCCCAGTAGATCACTACCGCCCACATGGATGGTCCCTGTGGATTGACCTCTGGTCCATTTCTCTGCAGTCACCGTACCACACTGTAGATGTGAATAGGCTCTTCCCCTTGAGGGTAGGTGAGATTGGAATGAGGGGTCATAATTTAAAGGTTATGGGGCAGAACTTTTGAAGTAAAATGAGAGGAAGCTTCTTCACTCAGAGAGTGGTGGCTGAGTGGAATGACCTTCCGGAAGAGGTGGTTGCAGCAGGGCCAATTTTGTTATTTAAGAGAGGGTTGGATGAGTGCATGGATGTTAGGGCATTGGAGGGTTATGGAGAGGGAGCAGGTAGGTGGGATTCACCTGACTGACTAAACTTTACCACCATGCATGACTCTACTACGAGCACAGCTCCAGATGGCAATGCTCTTGGGATCTCAGGACCACACAAGCTTCCCCATCACGACAAGGTGACAATCTACGGAGAAGATTATAGCAGAGATTGTAGAGATTTGCTTTCCTTTCTATAAATTTCAGCCACAAGTAACAGCTTAAAAAGAATATTTTTGATGGGAAAATACTAGAAATTGTTTCCTTTTAGTAGCGCAACGTGAGAACCAAGGCCAAGCTGTTCTCGAAGCTCATGCTGGATGTTTTGCTGAAGTGTGCAGATTACAGGTCCTGTGAATAGTTGCGAACAGGCTGGAGAATGGGAAGCTAAACCATGGAAAAAAGGCCTGTGTCCATGGGTGTATGGGCTTTCTTGGAGAAAGACCCTGCTGTAGATTAGATCAAGACTTCTCGTGTAACTGAGCATCCGCTTTGCAAAGCTGATAAAGTTGTGCTGTTTGTCATACTGTTTAAATTTGATAAAAGTTGATACTATGACACTATAGCATTCCAGTATTTGTTTGTTAATCTCTGTAATTTAGTGAAGTGTTAAATTGCAGGGATTACCAGTTCCATCAGAAGATTGAAGTGGCAACATGCATTACTACCACTTAAAGTGAATCAACAGGATTTCCACTAACCACCAACCTCCTCTGCTTGTCTGAACTTATTTTTGGCTTGAGCAAAGTTCACATTAAGTCACCACACCAGTCACACTTGCCTTGACTTGACCACATCCGTGTCCTCTGTTTTCTTCCGGAGATACACCTTCACTGTCAAATCTAAAAGGAAATTGGAGATCGTTCAGCCTTTTGACCTCCCTTACACAGCATTACATTTCATCTCCATCTCCCAGCTCTGGATCCCACATGATCTGTAGTGGTTCTGGAAGGACAGTGTACAGTCATGCCTTGTGTAACGTCCATGATGCATTCTGTGAAAGAGGACATTGTGCGAACACCATATTATATACTTACGCCCCACCCTCTCCACTCTTCAGGAAGGAACAGCGGGTGCGTGAATGGATTTTAGGTGAGTAGGGGGTTGCACAGGTCCAGACCCATCCTCTCGACATCCCATCTCGGATCCAGCGGCGTGGTGAGGTCCAAGATGGCTGGGGGGGGGGGGGGCTCTATTGCAGCAAATGGCCAGACCAAGCTTCGATGCAAAGGATGCCCTTCCCGTGCTAGATGGCCATCGACCCTATGAGAGGGTTCTCCTGCCCTTTGACAGGTCTTGTTTCTCATCCTTTAGGGGGAAGCCGGTTTAGTCGCCGACCACCTGACCATGCGATGGGTAGAGCTGGGTTGCATGGTACCAGAAGCGCTCAGATGAATGACCTGGCAAAGCTCTGTGGGATACTGTAGTGTACTTGTATTAACTAAATAGCCAAGATATTGTACACATACAGTACTGTATTTCAGGTAATGTATCTGGCAAGGTAATATATGGGTCAAGTAGGTTAATACTGTACAATACTGCAGATATTCAAGAGACATGCGATACATGAAATTAGATGCCGCTACCTACAAGTCAAAGCCTACACTGTTATATGGTAAACTTTTTATTTGTAAGTAGGGGAAAGTTCACATTAAAATAATGATAGAAAGTACAGTGCAGTACATACATAAGCCAGTTAAATAACCATTTATTATGAACATTAAGACATAGGTATTATAGACTTTATTATATTAATACATCATACACCTGGCAGCGCGATCGCTTTGTATGCAAGGTACATGAGATACACGTGTTGCATGTGGGAAGCTGTTGCGTTCATTACATCTGGTTATATCCACTACATCCCATTCTCCAATCGGGATTTCTGAACTCTATTGTAACCTTAAGAGATCCCGGACATTGATGCAGTTGGACGATGCCCGAACGGGCGTTATGTGGTGCATGACTGTATTCCCATAGACCACTATAGGTTACTCACTATTTGCTCCATTCCCTCTGTTCCCATTCCAATTGTGGCTTCAAACTTTAATGATGGTCATGGAATAGTGTGACAGAGTCTTTAGAGGTGGTTTGAGAGGAATTACTGCAGCAGTTTGCACACACACACTGTAAAACGCAGAATATTTGCAGGACTTTTGCAGGGTGCTTTTTGCAGAAAGAACCACAACGTTGCAGCATACAACTGGCCTGGGTGAGCATGTGATCGTTGCAGGCAGAGGAGAACAGTTTTGCTATCAGGGAGGGAGGGTGTGAAACAGAGAGAGAGGAGACTGAAATCAGATCCAGGGGGACAAGCTGGCAAACTTTGGAAGGCTGCTGTTACGAGCCCAAAGGGCCCCAAAACCCAGCACCAATAGGCATTCACCAAGACAAGTAGTTATTTAAACAAAAGTTGTTTTTAATTAACTTTAAACATGAAAATAGAATCAAACTTTAACTTATCTGTATACTTAACTAACCCAAATTAACCCCCTTCTAATTCTAAGTGCACATGTATGATGTGTGTGTAAATTTAAGAAAAGTTCTTTCAATCTCACTTCTCCTTCCTCCAAGTTCTCTGGTTGCAGGCAATTCTTATACTGTGCACAGAATTTAACATGAATAAAATTCACCAGGCTTTGGTGCACGAAAGGTAAATGTTTACCATTCAGGAAGATTCTTGTAGGGTTTGCAGGGAGAGATTTGTTGTTCTTAGATTTCCACAACTGAGGTACCACCATTAGTCACCTCAATATCTCGCTGATGAAACTTTCCCCATCAGGGTTCTCCAGATGGTAACGTCTTTCTTTCAGGCTATCACATAGTTCCTTTCTGTTCCACGTATTCCAAGATAAACATCAGACAGATAGCTCTTCCAGCCACCCACTGCTCTGGAACTTTCTGTTTCCAACCAGCTCTTCCTGGCTTGCATTGTTTCGCTGCTTTCAGTGTCACACACACTGGCTAAGAGAGCTTGGTCTCACCTCTCTCTTTCTCTCCAACTGCAAGAAAGCCCATGTGACTCTCTCACTTGCATAAAACCCCACCTTCTTCAGCAAACTGCAGGAGTTTTCCTATCTTAGTCAAGCTGATGTCTAAGATAAATAAAACCCAGGAGTGCCCTTTCTGTGAGCACACTAAGTACTTTTAAAAAGCCAGTTTGTCTCCTCCAAACAATGGTCATGACATCATTTCAATTAGCACCTACTTGTGAAATGTGCATAGCATTCTCCATAGTTTTTACAATGTTCCTGAATATGAATTCTTCAGTCTTTCAAATAAGATCTGTTTTAAAATGTGTGTATGTATGTAACCCACTGATCTTACCAAATTCCTCCCAATATTTATCCATTACACTGCCTGGTCAAAGGAGAAGACTGGTGGTCTGAAAGGTGACCTGAAAGAAAGAGGATCATCTGGAGAACCCTGAAGGGGGCAAGTTTCATCAGCAAGACTGATTGGAAAGGAATCAGTTGCGGATGTCCTGGAAAAGGAATCTCTCTCTTAAAACCAGCAAGAACCCTCCTGAGTGGTAACCATTTGCCTGTTAAGCACCAAAGACTGGTGGACTTCGTTCATGCTAACTTCTGTGCACAGTACAAGAATTGCCTGCAACCAATGAGATTGGATTGTGATCCAAAGAACTTTTCTAATCTTAAATATACATTACACACACCTGCGCTTAGTATTAGAGGGGGGGATTAAGTAGGTTAGGTAGGTTAAGTAATAAGTTAAAGTTTAATTCTGTTTTCTTGTTCAATTATAATTAAAAATTACTTTTGTTTAAATAACCCTGTGTTGTGGTGCATATCTATTGGTGCTGGTTTTTGGGGTCCTTTGGGCTCGTAACCATATAAGTGAAGGGGGAGGGGAATTATGGACTCTGAGGAAGGGAGGGGTTAGATTGGTCACATTGAAGTAGGCCTCAGGCCCAAGACGTCGGTTCTATATCTTTACCTCTGATAGATGCTGCAAGATTGACTGAGTTCCACCAGCATTTCTACAATCACAGTGTCTACAGACTTCTGTGCATCACTGCATGCTCTATGTTCCAGTACCGTCTCCAAAAGCTCTTCCTTACAGCCTGCCTTTGAGAGTTTATTATCATACAATGTACAGACGGACCAACTTTCTTCCTTGGTGCAGTAACAGAGATCCATAAGATACCCCAAATGAAATAGTTTATATCAAATTATCACAATATGCCAAGACAAAAAAATGTGTAAGGGTATTCAGAGATGCACTTAGCACAACATCACTGCCTGGTACGGAGGTGCCAACGCCCAGGACATGAAAAAAACTTCAGAGTGTTGCTAACTCGGCCTGCGACATCACGGGCACCAGACCTCACTCCATCGTGGACATCTACAAGAGGCGGTGACTCAAGGAAGCAGCCTCCATCCTCAAAGACCCCCCCCCCCCCCCACCACCACCCAGGCCATCCCCTCTTCACTCTGCTACCATCTGGGAAAAAGGAGCACTCAGCGGCACAAGGACAGCTCTTCCCCGCCACCATCAGATTCCCTGAATGATCAATGAACCACAGACGCTGCCTGACTTGGACTTCTCGTGCACTATTTTTATTGATTTTTGTAAGGTGGATGCTTGCACCCTGAAGCTGCCACAAAATCAACAGATTTCGTGACTTGTTCATGACAATGAACTCTGATTCTGAAGAGTGAAATGGTGAAGTTTTAATGGTGCAAATGGCTTCTCTCTGCTGGTCCTGACATCATTCAGAGTTGGGGAGGTTCAAGAGCCTGAAACCTAGTCTGAAGTAAATTAAACATTACTGAAATAAATTTATTTACCGTAGTGTTAGAAATCAGAAATTCCAGTTCACCTTCATTAGATAACTTCAAAATAGAATCTATTTTGCCTGATAATAAAAAAAAATTAACTTGGTAATAACAAAATAAAGCATTACCAGGAACATCTTTCAAATGTTATGAATCTCCCATCCTGAAAACAATCTTCAACCCTCTTAATAGCCTTCCGTCTCCAACTCCTCAAGAATTGGTTATCCATTGATAAAGGAGTAAGCCTATTTTGACATAAAGGCGTTTTTCTAGATATTAAATTTTTCGTACCAATTTCATTATCAATATTATTCTGCAACTCAATCGTGTTTCAAAATAAATGATTCCCTACTTTCAAATAACAGTTTGGAATTCCATGTATAAATAAAATCTCCCCTATTGCATTAAATCAATAGAAGCCCAAGCTGGAATACTATCTAAATTAAACAGTATATTTATAAATCTCAGTTGAGCTGCTTTATAATAATTCTTAAAATGAGGTAGACACAAACCCCCTAACTCATATTTCCAAGTCAACTTTTCCAAAGAAACCCTTGGCACTTTATCTTTCCATAAAAATTTCCTGACCGCCGTATTTAAATCCTTAAAAATTTTTTTTAAGGAATTGGAATGGGAATTGATTGAAAAAGATACTGAATTGCATTTTTTTAAGGGTGGCACAGTTAGTGTGGAGGTTAGAACACTATTACAGCGCTAGTGACCTGTGTATGAATCCAGCGCTGTCTGTAAGGCGTTTGTACATTTTCCTCATGTCTGCTTGGGCTTTGTCCGAAGGCTCCAAATTCTCCAAAACATACTGGGGTTAATTGTGTGTATTTGGGCGCGTGGGACGGGTGGGCCAATTTCCACGCTGTAGGTCTAAATTAAATAAAATAATAACTGTAGATGTCGGAACCTTTTGCCTGACGACAGAAGCAAGATTTTGCTAAACCATTTCCTTTGGGCAATGAGGAGGTTGTCCATCCCTTTGAAGTCATTCAATCCATTCGTACTGATGCAGTCTCCCAATCCATCCCCACAGATGCTGTGTGACCTCTGACCTCTGAACTCATCACCCTGTGGAGGCTTCATCCAACAAAAACCCAACACTCTACTGGTGAGACCTCAGCTGGAGGACTGTGAGTGGTTTTGGGCTCCTCGTTGAAGAAAAGATGTGCTGATGTTGGAGATGGTTCAGAAGGGGTTCACAAGGATGATTCCTGGTGTGAAAGGGTTATCGTTTGAGGAATGTTTGACAGCTCTTGCACTATATTCATTGGAGAAGGACGGAGGGATCTCATTGAAACATTTTGAATATTGAAAGGCATTGGCAGAGTAGATGTGGAAAGGTTGTTTCCCACGGTGGGAGAGAATAGGACAAAAGGGTACAAAATCAGAATTGAAGGGTTTCTGCTTAGATGAGAGGAATTGCTTCAGCCAGAGGGCAGTAAATCTGTGGAATTTGTTGCCACAGGTAGTTGTAGACACCAGGTCATTGGGTGTATTTAAGGCAGAGAGTAATAGGTCCTTGATTAGCCAGGGCATTGAAGGTTATTGGGCGAATGCCGGGCAGTGGGGCTGAGTGGGGAAATGGATCAGCTCATGATTGAATGGTGGGGCAGACTCAATGGGCTGAATGGCCTATTGTTGCTCCTATGTCTAAAGGTCTAATACTGCTTCCGCACAGCAACAAATTCCATGACACATGTTCATGACAATAAACCTGATTCTGATTCTAATCACTCGTCCTTACTCGTTGCACAGACCAGGACGTTTCTGCAGAAATGGCGCAGAGGAAGTTCACCAGGTCGATCCCAGAGATGAAGGGGTTAGCCTTTGAGGAGAGATTGAGCTGCTCAAGACTGTACTCACTGGAACAATTCAGAAGAATGGGAGGGAATCTTATAGAAGCGTATAAAATTTTGAAAGAGTTAGATAAGGCAGAGGCAGGAAAGTTGTTTCCATTGGTAGGTGAGACTCGAACTCTTGGCCTCAAAATTGAGGGGAGTAGGTTGAGGGCGGAGATAATGGAGAACTATTTTTCCCAGAGAACAGTGAACCTGTGGAATTTTCTACCCAAGGCAGCACTAGAGGCTGCCTTACTGAATAGATTTAAGACACAGCTAGATATATTTTTGTCATCGTCAGGGAATTAAAGATAATGGGGAAAAGACAGATAGGTGGCAAATCAGCCATGATCCCATTGAATGACAGAGCAGTCTAGATGGGTCAGGAGGCCGACTCCTGATTCTATTTCCTATGTCCTCATGTAATTTGTCAGGGAGTAGTGTACAACAACATAGAAAAAAGTCCTTCAGCCCAACTCGTTCATGCTAACCAAGATGCCTGTCCACGCTTTGTGATCCACTGCTGCAGCAGTGAGCAGACACAAAACTCCAGAAAGACTGTCCAACAGGCTTTATTCAGTTAAAAGTCTCTGCTACAGTGGTAGCTGTACTGGTGGCTCCAGAGTGACCTGCTCGGGAGGGGCTGGCTCAAGATTATATCCTGGGAGGTTGATTGACAGCCGACCGGGTGGAGTTAGGTCTATTCAGGTCGGCTGATTGACAGCCGGCCAGGTGTGGTCTGTCCTCCGGTGGTTTTCCTGCAGGTACAGAGGTCGCCCCCTGCAGTCGGCTAGTGGTGTATCACCACACACACATCCCATTTTTTTGCAGTGACCCCATATCCCTCTATTCTTTTCCTATTCAAAATGTGTGACCACACCTTCTCTGATGCCCCCATCTCTTTTACCCCAGCTCTGCATTAACACAGCCAAAACCCACCCCCACTCCTCCTACCAATTCTCAACTTTCTTCTCTATATCCAATTATCACCTTCTGTCGTTGTTCTGCACCCCTCCCCTTGCCATTTTCTTCAAGCAAGTTCTGCCTGCTTTTTTCTATACCTCGAAGAAGGGCTCAGTCCCAAAAATGGCGGAACAGCTCCTCGTATTCCGTCTGGGCACCCTCCAATCGGATGGCATTAACAGCCACCTCTCTGAGAACATTTGGGTGCCATGGTTAGGGCAGGGGCTAGTGCAATACTGTAGCAGTGCCAGCGGCCTGGGTTCGAATCCGCTGCTGTCTGTATGGGGTTTGTAAATTCTACCCGTGACCTGCGGGGGGGTGGGGGGGCGTGGGGGGTTGTGGGAGGTTTTCTCTGGGTGCTTCAGTTTCCTCCTGCCCTTCAACAAAAAAAGTACGAGGTTTGTAAGATATATTTGGGGGACACAGGCTTAAAGGAGGAAAGGGCTTTTTACTGTGGCTGTTAAGTCTAGATTTAAAAAAATTAATGTGCAGGCTCGGAGCAGACAATTGCGCACCATGGCCCAGCATCTCCTTCTCAACACAGCCAGGCAGCCCCAATAAACGGTGGGCCTTTCAGTAGCCCCCGTATCTGGGGAACGAATGCAGCCACGCTGGAATAAGAAGCAGGGATCTCCGGTAAGAGCCTGTGAGTGCAAGCCAGCAGCTTGTGCTCTTTTGGTTGTGTGCGGTGAAGCCAACACAACAGATGTTAGTGCTTTGGACCAGATTCACTCCTCATCAGTTCTAATGAGGCCCAGAAAGAACAAGGAATGCTATCACTCAGATCTGATCCAATGTAACCTCTGTCCTTAACATGAGAATCAACACTGACCCATATTTAGAATGGAGTGCTTGAGTCTGTTGGTTGTGGTATGGGAGACATAATTGGGAAGGTGCGCTGCTTCCG